>NC_053498.1:145155735-145455735 GCF_905171775.1 Rana temporaria | reverse complement strand
GTAGCACGACCGCGCAATTGTCATTCAAAGTGCAACAGCGCTGAAAGCTAAAAATTGGTCTGGGCGGGAAGGTGTATAAGTGCCCCCCGGTATGGAAGTGGTTAAAAAAAAATGAGTCTAGTTGACCATAACGATTTGAGTTTTTCTTTAGGTAATTATATGAATAGACACGCGCTCCCGCGCCTCGCTTTCCACGCTGTTTTTTTCCTATTGCAGATAATGTGCCGTCATCTCCGTTTCATGTATAAAGAGTGGGCAGCAAACATACATTCCATTCTCTCCCATGATAATAGAGCAGCATAAAGTTTGTCAGTGTAATCAGTCACAGTTTTGTGCATGCTCTGTCTCGCTAAAGTCACCTCTCTAGCCCAATGTTAGCACATCAGAAACAAATCTACTCTGACCTAATGGAAAATGGAAAATCACAAAAGAGATTTAATGGTCTCAACCAGCCTTATTGTTCCACATCCCACAGGCCCTGCAAAAAAGCCGTACAAGTGGACAAGCTCCAATCTAAAAGAATTGCACAATGTTGTTTAAACAGAAGCCTATAGAGTTTGGAGCTTCCTTTGAAAAACAACAGAGGAATTGCCTCTGCATTGTGCTAGAAAGGGAAACACGCACAGAATAAAGAGTCGCAGCTGATCCTATCTAGACGCCATAACGCCAGAGTCTTATTGCATAAGCCGGGGCGAGGAGCTGCAAAGCTCAGAAACCTATAGTAAATCCCATCCCACTGGAAGGATATTAGCGGGTGATATATATTGTTTATGAGTCATTTTCAGGACAGCCATTAGGAATTACACAACTTCAGGCATGGCAGAGAACCGGGGGGGGGGGGGTCCTGCTGCCTGAAATTGAGAAGCAGGAGGGGGGGGATAGGGCTGCCGCGAATTGAGAAGCGGGGGGGCCCTTTACACAAGAAAGAAGAAATAAAGAAAAATATATATAAAAAGGGGGGGGGGGTAGCCATCCTGGGCCCTTTAATAATAAAATATATATATACATATATATATATATATATATATATATATACATATATATATATATATATATATATATACATATATATATATATATATATATATATACACAAATTATTATTTTTTTTTTATAAAAAGAAATTACAAAAAAGGGGGGTTGCAATCCGGGACCTCTGGGCCCTTTAATAAAAAAAAAAGAAAAGAAACCTCTGGGCCATTTAATAAAAAATAAATAAAAAATATATATAAAAAAAATAAACATTTATAAAAAAAAAAAGGGGGGGGGTTGCCACTCAGGGCCCTGGGACCTCTGGGCCCTTTAATAAATATATATATATATATATATATATATATATATATATATATATATATATATATATATATATATATATATATATATATATATATATATATATATATATACAAAAAAAATAAAATAAACATTTATAAAAAAAATTAAAAAAAGGGGGTTTGCGCCCTTTAATAAAAAAATATATATATATATATATAAAAAAAAGAAATAAAAAGAAAAAAAACACGTAGAGAGCGTCCTGCCACACGGATGTAGTTCCCAGGAGGGGGCGAGCACGTCACTGACCACCGCAGTAAAGCTTCATGGTAAAGCTTCATTTACTTCACGGTGGTCAGTAACAATCAGACAAGCAGGAAGTGAACAGAACAGAGAAGAAATAGAGCAACTTCTGAGGAAAAACGAACAATGAGGAAGAGAAAACAGGAATGTCTGCAGGTAAAGGATGCTTATTATGAAAAAAAAAAATTCCTTTACAACCCCTTTAAGTAAAGGCTAAGTCCTGTTTTATTTGACATTTGTTGGGGAAAAAATCCTATATGTGAATTCCTTATGTATTAGAAAGTCAATTTTATACTCCAGAGCACCCATATGGAAAGCTAAAATAACATAAAGTGCACATCTCATCCCTTGTCTAGTTATGACAGGAATATGGTCGAACAACTCGCTGAAAAGATTGTTGCCTGCAATTTACATCTCTCTATTGTAAATAACATGGCTTATGCACAATAGTTTCTCCCGGGAGATACCATCAGCTCCCGCTGTGTTATTCTGCGGGGGTGGATCCATCAGTGTCTAAAATACATTGTTCCTCTATAAATCAGGCCTTCCAGTAACACGGCATCGAGTGATACTATCACACTGGTGAGATAATAACTTTGTTTGATGAATAACCTTTTGTTGCATAGGTGATAACCACTTTCACGGAATGGGCTTGAAACAGTTGGTCATAGCGGAACGGGAGCTGGGAAAGCATAGAGGATTCTGGGTGATGAACTGCTTGGTTATCGAGGAGACATCAACTCGTTGTGTAAGTCCTAGAGCAGAAAGAATACAAGGAGGGGGGTATGAAGGGGCACGGGGTAAGGGAATCAGAAGCCATGTGTAGGAAACCTTGTAAGAGATGATAAACTACCATGAGATTATTTCACTAAGCTAACAGAACACATACTGCCAGCCCTCCCTTTGTTTGCAACAATTTTTTTTTTTTTTGGGGGGGAATTTTGATAACGTTCATCTAAAAAATGTTTGGGTTTTTTTTTTGTTTAGTTGGTAGGGTCAACCAGGCAGACAGAACACGGTTTCTTCTGATATACAGGGTTGGGCATGAAGAGTTTCCATTTAGGAGTAGGGTTTAGCTTGAAGAGTTTCTTGAGGCCAAGGATTGGGCATACAGAGTTGCCCAAGGTCCATGTCTGGGCATGAAGAGTTTCCCTTTAGGCCCAGTGTTTAGTTTAAAGAGTTTCCCAAGGCCCAAGGTTGTGCATGGAGAGTTGCCCAAGGTCCGGGTCTGGGCATGAAGAGTTGCCCAAGGTCCGGGTCTGGGCATGAAGAGTTTCCCTTTAGTCCCAGGGTTTAGTTTAAAGAGTTGCCCAAGGCCCAATGTTGTGCATAAAGAGTTGCCCAAGGTCTGCTGGGTCTGGGCATGAAGAGTTTCCCTTTAGCCCCAGGGTTTAGTTTAAAGAGTTGCCCAAGGCCCAATGTTGTGCATAAAGAGTTGCCCAATGTCCGAGTCTGGGCATGAAGAGTTGCCCTTTAGGCCCAGGGTTTAGCTTAAATAGTTGCCTGAGGCCTAGGGTTGGGCATAAACAGTTGGCTAAAGTCCAGGGTTTAGCATGACGTGTTACCTGAGGTCCAGGGTTGCACATGAAGTGTTGCCGGAGGCCAGGGTTGGGCACAAAGTTATCCAATGGCAAAATCAGACATTTTTAAACCCAACTGCAGCCAAATAGGTTCCTCTAGTCCTAGATAGAGAAAGAAAAGGTTGGAGACTTTGTCAGGTTTTGTTTTTGTTTTATATGACTAAATCAAGGAGATTATCCCTATCTGGAGTAAGAATGTTCTGTTTAATGCTTCTGGGTATCAGCTTGATCTGTGCTTGGTATGTATGAAGTATGGATGAGCTCCAACCAGCCGACACCTGCTTCCACCGACATGGATACAAGCTGAGGCTTTCTGTAGAACACGTTTATAGTAAGAGGCAGAACTTCTTTCAGGTTTTGATTGCTCTCTGTGTCATCCCATCTTCCCATATCATAGAAATAAGAGGAAGGTCATGGAACTGGAGTGCTAGCTCCTCTCCACCTCTGTTGGGTTTTTACTGCTGTCTGTGACCCCTTTGGAGAGATTGTGCCTCACTTCCTGTAACGAGGAAATCTCCAGCAGGAAGGACAGGAAGTCAGGATATATCTCCAGTGGGGACAACGGTAGCAATGAAAACCCAATAAAGTTCCCTTTCCTCTCCTGACTTCGACCTGACTCTGGCTGGGGTATCACTTTAATGTGTGTGATATAAGTGTCCATATGTCCAGTTATAGCCGGGTTTGTAGGTGGGTGGGGCTTAGTGTTAGGGGTGGAGCTTTAGACTCAAAATAGTGAGACGGCTGTTCAATCCTGCTCTGACTAACACACTGTTTCTAATACTTCTAGCTATTATATTGCTATTGTTGTTATTATTTATATAACATTAGCTGGTATTCTATCTTTCAAACCCCCCACCCTTTGCAGCTTTAAATTAACGGGCAGCTAAACATCTTGTCCCGTAATTGGTTGAGCTCACTGTTAATCAGGAAACTGATCTTAAATTGTACTTGAAGGCTAGAGGTTGCCCTGAACTGCAGGGCTGAGAGGTGCCCGGTGCTGAACAGATGGCATGATGCAAGTAAATTGGCAAACACTTTTCTTTAACCATGCTGGTCTTGTAGACCCAGGCATCGCTGAAAATCATAATGAATTATCAATTTCTACACAACACAGTCAATCGCAGAACAGCAAACCACCCTGTGCACCTGTTGATGTCATCTTTAAAGTGGGTCTCCAGCCAAAACATCCCGTGTCAGTAGGACAGGAAGGAAGTGAGGGGAATCGAGTGTTAAAGCCCATTAGAACACTCAGTTTAAATCAGAAAATATATATATTTTATCCAGGGCTCAAGTCCTGCGGGAACGCGTGGGAACGGAGTTCCTGCACTTTTTTTCACAGCAGGAACGCAGTTCCCTTTGCAGGACTAGAGCAGCCGAGCCGTCCGAGCCAATCCTTCACTAAGCGGCGATGCCCAGCTCGAGTCACTGTCAGGGGCAGGCAAACCTTAGTAATCCTTTATGAAAGAACTTTCTTTCTAAATCCCGTGATAACTCGCGGCAGACCTCCGCAATGTCTCCTGGGAACAATGACAAAAGCTCCCAGGAGACATTGGCGGTATCGAGGAAGTGACGGAACACTACCCGATGAATCCATATACAGAAAGCGGCCAGTAACATAAAGGATTACTAGGGTACAGTGGATCGAAAAAACATGCGGTTTAGTAATTATGCATATGAGCGTATAATTTTTTGGGTGGGGGAGTTGATCTTGGGTAGGGGTCACCACACTTTTTTCCCCAGGACTTGACCCCTGATTTTATCCTGCTTTCCTTTTCCCCATTGACCCCCCCACCTCCCTCCTTCCTCCCTTTCTTGTGCGTTTCTCTTCCACCTTCTCTTCTCCTCCCTTTTTTTTCCTTCAGCAGGGGATGTGCTCTAGAGGGGGAAAAGGGGGTTTGTGGTGGGTAAATTTAGGTAATGGACATGCACTTTAACAATAACAGATTAGGAGATGACAGCGATTAGTGGCATGTAGGCAGGTGCAGTTTATTTCCTTTACTCCAGGTGCTAGCAGTTCTGTCAGGAGGAAAAGGGTTCCTCTATGGTTTCCCAAGGTCACTAGGGAAGCAATCTGGTTGCGGTTGCCCCATATGACTTTGGCAGCCACCTTGGGTCCGGCAGAACCTATTTAAGGCCCGGGCTTCTGGGTTTGGCCTGCTTTATGCAAGTGGGTAGTGTAGGGAAAGGTACCTTGTTTGCTAGGGACAGCACTAGTGATAGGTAAAGGTTCAAGATGAGGAGGGAAAGCGTAGGGTCTCAACTCGGGACGCGATGGCCAGGTCGCATTCTGCCCCTCTTAACAGACGCTGTCAGTCCAGCTGAAATCTGCTCTTGTCAGGTTGCTGGAAACCATGAGTGCACCTGGTTGGGTAGTCTGCCCACTGGGTTTGTTGTGAACTGTTGCTGCATTTCTTTAATACAAGTTTTATACTGCACCTGACTGTATGACTTATTGCTGCTGCTCCTGACTACAAGCCGTTGGAGTGTAGGAAGACCCAGTGGTGGGACAGAGATGGTCAAGGTTACATTTAAAGATTTATAAAATCAAAATGTGATTTTGTGCTGGAGTGTAATGAGTTACCCAAGAGCAGTACCTATATATCACTTGAATGCCAAACGTGATGTGAAAACATATATACACACAATTAATGATGCGCTTCTTGTTACAATACAGAAAATATAGTGCTGAAAAATATATCAATATGCAATCAAACAGTGAATTAAATAGTCCATAAAACTCAATATGGATGTGATTAGTCCATGTGCCAACAGCAAAGGAAGCATGCAGTGAAATTAAGGTATTTCTACTTCTTCTCAGAGTAATATTGCATCCCACCAGGTACCAAGCCATGTGAGATGTTAGAGAAATACATCCTAATCCTTGTGGACGGCCTTCCCAGAAGAGGTGAAGCTGTTATAGCTGCAACGGGTGGGCCAACTAAATAATGAACCCTACGGACTAAAACTGGGATGCCATTGAAGTTCATGTGTGTGTAAAGGCAGGCGCCCCAAAGCTTTTGGTAATATAGTGTATGTTCGAATCTATTGGACCATATCCATCCAATCCTAGAGACACCAGGAGGAATCTTTTGCTTCTTATGTGTGCTTGATCTCTGTAATTAGAGATCGCGACCATCTGGTAAGAGGCTTTCTTACGGTGGGGGAAATGTGTGTATGGTGTATTTCCCTCACATCTCACATGGCTTGGTACCTGGTGGGATACAATATTACTCTGCAAAGAAGTAGAAATACCTTAATTTCACTGCATACTACCTTTGTTGTTGGCACGTGGACTTTACTCTCTCCCTGTCGCCTCCCGCCTCACAGCCTGTCAAGTCTTACCCTCCGGGCCCCGGGTACTACTGGGTGGGGAGCGGAGGAAGATCACTCCGCCAGGGAAGGCAAGGAGATAGGTAGGTGGCTGGCCAGGACTTGAGCCAAGGCAGAAGAACATGCAAAAGGGAGCGGAATGGGCATGCACCTGAAACTGAAGAAATATTCCCTCCGATCCGACCGATCATCAGAAAGGGGCACAGATAATGAAGAAAAATACACCCCCCCCAAGCTAGTAGGAGCGGCAGAGCGGGGGGGGGGGGGGTAATTCAGATTTTATTTTTATTCTGCACTGACTGTCTTTGAAATTGCCCCAGCCCCTGTTCAAATCCAATCCGGGGACAAAACCTGGGGGACAGACTTGGTCCGGGGACATTGTCCTCAATCCAGGGACTGTCCCCAGAAACCGGGGATGTCTGGTCACCCTAGTGGAAGGGCATTCCAGAGAGCAAGAAGAAAATATCTGGGGATAACCCTAAAAAAATTGGGACCAGGGTGGAAGAAAGGACATCCAGATCTGTCTATACCCAAAGATTTATAAAAAGAAGTAAGGTTGTGCTTTGGAAAATTTTGTTTGTTAGAATGGAACCGAATTTATGCCATGTGGCCGTTTTAGACACAAATTGTGCTTATCGGCGCTCTTTTTTTTAATTTCTCTGTTATGGCTGTAAATGTAAGTTTTGCATCAGTGCAGCAGAAAGCCACGCTCGTGCCTTGAGAGACAGTGACATTTGCAATTAGTGCTTAATATGCTGTTAAGTAGCTTCATGATGAGTATAATGCCTCGAACCTTACCATACAATGCTAAATCAGCAAGACAATTCCCCTAACTCAGCTCTTCCCTCCCCACCACATGGGGATGCCTGCTATTGATGATCCATTATCCTGAGAAGTTTGAAAGGCCAGTTCAGCGTGCCTGTGACAGACGACGGTCCCCACGCTGCGGATAGGTATTCATAAGTGATTGCCATGTTATTTTGCATAACTGATGAATCTTGAGTTTTAGCCGGGCTTTACGAGGGCATGCCTGTCCCTGGGCCCTACGGCACTGTCATAATATCATACTGACATCAATGTTTTCTGTTACATTTCCATCATCGGTCTTTATTAAAGGATATGTGAGCTTTTATTATGTGTTGGCCAATGCTGTAACTTTAAAAATATGGCCTTTCCCCTTTTATTTCCTGTGCGTTGGGGGTAAGGTGACCACGTGTCCTGGATTGCCTGGGACAGTCCTGCATTTTGCAGGTCTGTCCCAGGCCCATTCAATCCAGGACAATTCAATGTCCCGGAATGAAACCGACACAGACCCAGAATGTAAACATCCCTTGTAAGAGGAATATGACATGACAGGTCCTCTTTACAGTGAGATATGGGGGGTCAATAAGACCTCACATCTCACCACTAGGATGGGAAGCCTAAAAAAAAACAAAAAAAAAAAAACGATCATCGCTTCCCAGCCGAGGCGGCGCCGTTTTAATTTTTAATTCAGGGGCCGGCCATGACATCATAACATCGCGCCCGGCCACCGATGATCATAGAGAGTCCGGCCACCATCTGGTCCGCTGGAAATCTCTATGATCATCATCCGGCCCGGTGGATCTGTTCTCCGACTCACTGAAGGGCGGTGGGAGGGGGGCATCCCCTTTCGCCACCCGTAAGAATGGTCAAGTGGCGGAACAGCCGCTATGATCGTTCTTATGGTGTAGGGAGTTGCCGGCTGAAAATGCCGATATCTAAATGATGTCTGTAGCTGCACCCATCATTCAGATATACCCCCACAAAGCCCAGGACGTCATATGACGGCCTCTGGGCGCCAAGTGGTTAATCAATAGAGGACATAAACCGAGGAACGGTATACACACCTTGCATTTTGTGTTGCATTTTTAATAAAAACATGTAAATACTTATATGAAGACGTGCCATATGGACAGAACCGTTATTTTATTTTTAGTCAGGCCTTGAAAAAGATGCAAGAGTAACTGAACTTTTTTGAAAGCCACGTTTTTACAGCCATTGGCCTCTACACGTGGATAAATTCCTTGCGTGTCAATTCTATCTTGTGTTCTCGTGTGTGTAGGTCCCTTGAGAACCATCATGTGTACATCCCACCTTCTGCTGGGTAGAGGGCACTTAGCCTGACCTTGATATCTGAGACACGCTGTTTGTTCAGCTATTTTTATAATACAATCACATTTTCTTCTATTCCCGCAGCAAAGGTTCAATCCTGGGCTTCCACAATGCTTTCTGACTGTCATAACCTCAATCCAGCTCTGCACAAGGGGTAGAAAGGACCCGCTGCTACTTAATTGCTTTCAGATATGCCCGCTTTAGCCTTTTGAAATAAACATGAATTTTTATACTGAGAAACAGCCTCAGATTCAGGACAATGTACAGTACAGGGGAACCTTGGATTACGAGCATAATCCGTTCCAGGAGAATGCTCGAAATCCAAAGCACTCGCATATGAAAGCTAGCTTCCCCATTGAAGTCGATGGAAATGAAAATAATCAGTTCCTCATTGACTTCAATGGTATGCAATACCACATTCGGCCAGAGGGGGGGGGGCGCCAGAGAGCCTCGGAAAGGAAAGGCCAGAGGAAATTTCGGCTGACCTCCGCAAACCTCGAACAGACTTTGCTCCAGAGATTTGCCGAGGTCAGCCGAGCTGTCCTTGGGCCTTTTCAGGCATTTCCGAACGGCGACGTTCGGCTCTGCTCGGCTCCCACCCCCCACCTCAGGCAAAATGCGGTACTGCAGGCCCCATTAGCCTGAATTCTGCTTGTTTTGCGAGGCAACACTCACTAACCAAGTCAGAATTTTTTTTAAAAAGTTGCTCGTCTTTCAAAAAGCTTGTTAACTGATTTACTCGTAAACCGAGGTTCCACTGTATATTAAATAAAATTCAACGGTTTGGCTTGTTTCTCTATCTTCATCCTTTATCTCATCTTTAGCCTTTAGCTATACAATGAACGTTAGCTTTCGTTCTTCTCAAACATCTTATATGTGTTGGGATCCAGCCCTATGCAGTTGTGTCCCTACCTAAATTTATAATGTGTTTTTGCTAGGCTGTAGACCGCTTCAGCCCTTATTTACCTTTTCTAAGAGCTGCAGTTTTTCCGTAAGCCTGATGGGGTTGGGTTCCGCCTGGTGCTGGAAGTAGGTTCTAGTAAGCAGTGCAATTGGGTCAACTAAAATCACAAAAAAGAGAGTATGCAATATCTTTGACACCATTTTATTTACAAGGTCCATCAAAATACTTGCAAAAGTTTTGAAATGAAACAACAGGTTACATAAACCATCTATCACAGGGTTTCTCAACTAGGGTTCCTCCCATAGGCGTGTGCCAGGTGTGCCAGGTTTGCCTGGGCAAACCCTAATCACCCCATGTGCATTAGCATTATCCAGGGGCAGCACCAGGTGGGTGGTTGGGGGTGCCAGTGGCCAGTGTAAATGCCCCCATTATATTAAAGACTAGGTTCAACCTTAGGAACACATTACACCCGTTTTAGGGTGTAACGTAATATGGTCCCAATCAATTATCTCCCACCACAAGAGCCTCCTCCCTGTGACAGCAGGTGGCATTCATGTGTGTTTAAACTTTGGGGTGCACACCCTAATGCAATAGACTGCGCACACCTATAGTTCCTCCAGAGGTTGCTAGGGGTTGCTTTAACAATTTTTAAATTTTTGCCTCTCTCTGTTAGTGAGTGAGTGAGAAACTTGTATAGCGCAACAAATGCGAACTTAATCGCCTCAAGGCGCTGGCATCCAGAGTTGTGCAGGTCTTTCAGAAGAGGTGGATCTTCAGTTTTTTCCTAAAAACCCGATGGTTTTCTTCCAAGCGGATGGTCGTGGGTAGAGCATTCCAGAGCCGTGGTCCTTGGATCGAGAATCTGCGTTCTCCCTTTAGATTTGTTAGTTCACACTCGTGTCCATTCATTCTGTGCAGCTGAGGGTTGCAGAGAAAGGGACTGATGAATATGTCCTTGTCCCCTTGATCTGTCTCAAAAGTTAGACATCAGGGGTCTGTTTTGTGTAGACCTCTGATATTTCACCAAAAATCTCCCCAAACAGGGATCCTATTTTTTTTTTATCAAAAATTAAAATGTAAAACAAAAAATAAACTAAAATTGTAAAAATAATAAAAAATGAAAACAACAACAATAACAAACTAATGACACCAGTGGCGGAACTACCAGGGTCACAAAGGTCACACTTGCGATCGGGCTCTGGCTTTCCGTCACCACGGAGGGACCCCAAAACAGCAGGAAGGTGGTCAATTGTGACCTTAATAAAAGGTCCCCGGGATGCCATGATGGGAGTAAAGGGCCTCTGGGATCAGTGGAAAGGGCCCCAGTCAGGGGCCAGGGGGGCCTTCATGGTTTCTCCTCGGTAACCCATTGTAAGATTTTCCAGAGTTTTTAACACTTAGGGGCATTTTTATGAAGCAGTGAATATGATTTTCAAAAAGCATTCACTGGTGGGGTTATTAATCACTGCCTTTTAAAACACATGGACCAGGATTCACCTGCAGTGAATGTCAGATTTATTGCTGTAAACCCCTTTTGTTTCTCTCCTGCCCATACTCCCTTCCTTATTGTATCTCTATCTTCTCGTTTTTTATTATGAGTTCAGAGTTGAGTTTTTATGTTGTTCCCCATATTTCCGTGTCTTAACCATATTGCTCTAGCAGTACTATGTCCCTAGTTTGTACTATTACATTTCATAATTGTGTTTTTAAGAGATGTTTTAGACTTTTTTTTTAGACTTGTTGCTCTTATATCTTTGTAAGTTTATTTATAACTTAGTAAAAGGTATGTTTTATTATTTTATAAAAGCCTTAAATTCTTAAATTCACCCCATCTGCATGGATAGCCTGATGTTTTACCAAACGCATTAAAATGTCACAAGCGATTGTGAAATGGTCAAATCATGTCCAATTTTCTTTAGAGGCTACAGCCTGGTCAGCTGTTTTTGCGGGTCATGACTAGTTCTGATATATTCCTTCTGATAATCTCATGTGATATAAAGTATTCTCACAGATAAGCATCGGGCACAAGCTGGAATCGCACAAAGCAGCGATAATGCGCAAAGTGTACTGACTGACAGCGGCTGGTCAGATCTTACTCGGCTCAGGCTAGTATAGAATAATTCTGCTTCATGCCTCTGGATGACTGGATTCTTGTCACACTAAATAAACCCAACTGATGTGTATGAAGTCCGGTTTCCAGGAATTTTACCTAGTTGATATTTGTTTCTACATCTGTATTCTGGCTGTGTCATTCTACCCAAAAGTGATGTTGTAGAATGTTGGTAGATGTTGGGAAGTTTCAAGGTTTGTATACCTACTATGGCACCACCATATCTACCATGGCACACCATACCTACCATGGAACCACTATATCTACCATGGCACACCATACCTACCATGGAACCACCATATCTACCATGGCAGACCATACCTACCATGGCACCACCATACCTACCATGGCACATCATATCTACCATGGCACACCATACCTACCATGGCAGACCATACCTACCATGGCACCACCCTACCTACCATGGCACACCATATCTACCATGGCACACCATACCTACCATGGCAGACCATACCTACCATGGAACCACCATACCTAACATGGCACACGATATCTACCATGGCACCACCATACCTACCATGGCTGTTACAAGGTGGTGCCATTCTCTTTTTTTGAATTATGTTAAGGAGAAAAGAATGAAATTAGTAGAAAACTGCAAAAGAGGGACGGGAACACAGCCAAGACCTATGAAGATCTAGTGGAGAGGCCGTCAGGTGATTTAGCCTAGCAGGCTGCACCTATAAATTATATATTGGGTTAGTGCTAAGCAGTGACAGGATTTGGGGTACAAATAGGAGTTTTCCTGTCTATTTCTTTCCTTGCGTTCTATTTTTCTCAATTGTATTCTTTCTTTAATCTTTTTATTTCATGTTCCTCTTTTCCTTTTCTCTCCGTCCCCTTTTCCTATTTTCTTACCTCCACTGATATTCTATCTCCTTTTCTTCCCTCTGTTCTCCCCTTTCCTTTTACCTTTGCTGCCTTCCCAACTCCTCTCCTACCCTCTGTTCTCCCCTCCTCTTCTTATCCTTTTTCCTTTTTTGCCTCCCAAATGCCTCTCCTCCTTTCTGTTCTCTCGTCTGCTTTTCCTATTATCTTTCTTTTCTTGCCTTGCCTTCTTGCCTCTCCTCCTCTCTGTTCCCCCTTTGTTCTCTTTCTTATCATTTCTTTCCAACTTCTCTCCTCCCCTCTCTTTTTCCTATTATCTTTCCTTTCTTGCCTTCCAAACCCCTCTCCTTCCCTCTGTTCCCCCTTCCTCTCTTTATTCCTTCCTTTCCAACTCCTCTCCTCCCCTCTCTTTTTGCTATTATCTTTCCTTTCTTGCCTTCCAAACCCCTCGCCTTCCCTCTGTTCCCCCTTCCTCTCTTTATTCCTTCCTTTCCAACTCCTCTCCTCCCTCTCTTCTTCCTATTCTCTGTCTTTTCTTGCCTTTTGAACTCCTCTGGACTGTTCCCCCTTCTTCTCTTACTTATCCTCCCTTTCCAACTCCTCTCCTCCCCTTTCTTTTCCTATCCTCTTTCCTTTCTTGCCTTCCAAACCCCTCCCCTCCCCTCGGTTCCCTCTTCTTCTCTTTCTTAACCCCCTTTTTTACACCCCCCCCCTCTTCTTCCTACCCTCTTTCCTTTCTTGCCTTCCAAACCCCTCTCCTCCCCTGTTTTCTCCCTTCTTCTCTTTCTTATCCTGCCTTTCCAACTCCTGCCCCCCCCCTTTGTTCTCCCATTCTTCTCTTCCTATACTCTTTCCTTTTTTGCCTTCCAAACTTCTCTCCTCTGATCCCAGCATACCCCCCTCCACTTCCTATCTTCTTGTCTTTCCTGCCCTCTAAACTCCTCTCTTTCCCTCTGTTCCCCCCTTCACTTTACTGCACTGTCCTATCTGCTCCCTCCCCCCCATATTTTTCTCCTTTCTCCTCCCCTCTGTTCTCCCCTCTCTTACTACTCTCCTCTTCCTTTTCCTGCCCTCCCCTGTCCGTTTCCTCTCCTCTTTTCTTTCCTATTACTTTTCCATATCCTGCCCTTCCCTTTTACTTTCCTCTTCCCTTTTTCTGCCCTCTGAACTTCTCTCCTCCCGTCTACTTTCCCCTCTTCTCTCCACTTCCTCTTCTCTTACCGTTTCTTCATTGTTATCTCTTCTTCTTCCCTTTGTTCTCTCCTCTATTCTTCTCCCTTCTCTTACTCTTCTCTTCTGTCTTTGCTCATTTCTTCATCTCATTTTCCCTTCTTTGCCTTCCCCTCCGCCTCTCCCCTCTCATTCCTTACCATCTCCCTCCTCACCTTTCTTCTCCTCTCCCCTGCTCTCTCTTCTTCCTCTTCATTTCCATTATGCCGCGTACACACGATCAGTTCGTCTGATGAAAACGGTTTGATGGACCGTTTTCATCAGACGAACCGATCGTGTGTAGGCCCCATTGTTTTTTTTTTCCATCAGTCAAAAAACTAGGAACTTGTTTTAAAATTATCTGATGGATAAAAAACCTATAGAAAAAAACGATCGTCTGTGGGTACGTCCATCGGGTAAAAATCCACGCATGCTCAGAATCAATTCGACGCATGCTCGGAAGCATTGAACTTCATTTTTCTCAGCACGTCGTTGTGTTTTACGTCACCGGCTTCTCACAGGATCGGATTTTTAACCGATGGTGTGTAGGCACGACTGATCATCAGTCAGCTTCATCGGATAACTGATGAAAAAATCCATCAGACCGTTTTCATCAGATGAACTGATCGTGTGTACAGGGCATTACTCTCCTCCATCCTCTTCTCTCTTCCCTTCCACTATTGCCTCTCATTCTCCTCTGCCATACTTTCCCTCTTCCTTTCCTTTGCCATTCTCTCCTATAATCTCCTCTTCACTCCACTCTCCTTATCTCCTCTTTCCTCCCAATTTAATACTTTCTGAGACAATGACTCTAAAGAAGCATGCAGCAAGTGACGTCCAACACTCTTTACCAGCTTACTTTTTCAGGTTTTGTCAAAAAAGAATTGACGTCAAAAGCTAATGATAGCAAACCATACAGCTAGCATTTTCTGACAATCTATGTCGTTTTCTTGTATCCTTTAACTCCTTTCCTCCTTTCTTTTTTTTTTTTTTTTTCCTTTCTGATCTCTTTTTTTAAACCTGTGCAACCTGCAAACACAAGACACAATCATTTTTACTGGAGAGATTGTTCCCAGCCAGACGAGTAGGACAGGGGCCGATGGGTTAGCGCTGTTGCCTTTCAGCACCGGGTTCCTGAATTCAATTACTATCATGACCCTATCCTTATAACTTGTGTACATTCTCCTCTTCGCTTGTTCGTTTGTTTTCTGGTACTCCATTTCTCTCCCTCAACCCAAGTTCCTACTGAGAGGTTAACTGGCTTCTAATCAAAGCGGACCAAGTTCTTGTATGTATGTGCGTGTATTGTGCTGTAGTGAGATAAGGTGAGCTCCATGGGGGCACGGACAGCTATGATAAAATGTTCTTTGCAAAGCGCTATGACAGGGCTTGACAAATTTGCTTTGAATCTAGGAGCCAGCTTAAAAAAAGTTAGGAGCCATTTTTAACTAACCAATCTTACGGGTCCAACATGTTCCCGAAGATGAACCTATTCTTTTAACCCTTTCACAGCCAGAGCTATTTTTGCGTTTTTTGCACATGTTTAAAAAAATCATTTTAGGCTTGAAGATTACCTTTGCATCACCAACAAAAAGGACCAATACCACACACTAGAAAATTGCCTCTAATTGATCGATAATTGGATGACGGAGAACTCCCTCAAACTTAATGGATCCAAAACAGAACTTCTCTTTCTCCATGTAAACCGAAAGAAAAACTCTAGGACAGGCATGTCCAAAGTCCGGCCCGGGGGCCAATTGCGGCCCCCGTTTCAGTTTAATGTGGCCCTCCTGGTAATTTGGATATATACTGTATTTATCGGTGCTGCCTCGGAGGGGACAGGAAGGGGCGGGGAATGAGTGCTGTCAAATTGCATACAGGAGAATCTCCAGTTTAATCTGCGGCATCTGTAATAGGAAGTCTTGTCTCCTGGGCTGCCATTGGACAACTCCTCTGTCTATCATAGGAGGCGGAACATTGTATTAAAGAGGCTGCTGTGTAAACAGGAGATTCTCCTGTATGTAATCTGTTGGCGCTCGTCCCGCCTCCCCTCCGAGGCTGCAGATGGGCATCGATCAGGCTGCATTCATGGCAATGGAGAGGCTACATTTGTGGCAATGGCAAGGCTGGATTCATGGCAATGGCAAGGCTGCATTGATGGGCAATGACCCTTATTTTGCTTTACAGTTCTTTATTTAGATTTTTTTCCTGAAACTTCCCTCCTAACGTTAAGGTGCGTGTTATATGCCAATAAATACGGTATATCCAAATAATACGCCTGAGCTCATCTCTTCACCACACACAGCCACAAAGGGAAGAGAATTCTTGTTGGGCCGTGTATTAGTGCTCGGGCAAACACACTTAGACCAAATTTTAATGTCAGCAAAATGTTCGGCCCTTACGCATGTTCACTTCATCAAATCTGGCCCTCTTTGAAAAAAGTTTGGCCACCCCTGCTCTAGGACAACATGCACACCACCCACCATCCTTGGGCAAATCATCACCCAAGCACCAAAGTCAAAAGCCTTAGAGTCATCTTTGACTCAGACATGACTATGGACGCACAAATAGGATCAGTAGTCAGCGGATCTCACCACCTTCTCCGCCTGCTGCATAGACTCATCCCCTTCATCCCGGAAGAGGACACAGCAGTAGTAGTTGAAACAATCATAAATTCCCGGCTCGACTACGCAAACTCCCTCTACCTCGGACTCCCCAAATACTAAATTTGGCCTCTACAAGTTGTCCAGAACACAGCAGCCAGACTGGTAAAGGGAAAAAAAAACTGGGAATCAATCACCCCCTCACTGAGGACCCTCCATTGGCTAGCCGTGAAGCATTGGGTTACATTCAAGACCCTCTGCCTCACTCAGAAATGCACACAAGGAAACGCTCCTCAATACCTATGCAAGAAAATAAAACACTACACCCTAGTCGCGCCCACCGGTCAACTAACCAAAACCTCCTCCACATCCCTAAGACCCGCTACAAATGAATAAAGGAGAACAAAGATTTGCAGTCCAAGGACCACGGCTATGGAACGCTCTACCCACAGACATCTGCATGGAAGAACACCATCGGGCCTTCAGAAAAAAACTGTAGACCCACCTCTTCTGAAGACACAGGGCGGCACTGGATGCAAAAAGCGCCTTGAGGCGATTTAGTTTGCATTTGTAGTGCTATACAAGTTACTCACTCACTCACTCATAAAACCCCCCAAACATTATACATTTTCTGAAAGCAGACACCCTAGAGCAGCCTTTTTCAACCAGGGTAACAAGGCACCCTGGGGTTCCTTGAGGTTTCTTCAGACGTGCCTTGGCAAAATGGCAAAAAAAATCTCAAAAATTGTATAGCCGGCAGGTGGATCAAGCCAGCCTTTAAGTTACACAAAGCCACAGGTTTTCATTTTGCACTATTACAACCTTCTAGACCATTGGTTCTCAACCTCTCCAGTGCCGTGACCTCTTGATAAAATCTCCCAAGATATGGGGGGACCCCTAACAGTAAAATTATTTTCGTTGCTCCCACCCTTGTCCATTGTTGATGATTACTGGCGCTTAGGGACCAAGGATAATGGTTATGCAGAGCATTATGGGTTCAGGTGCAAATTTATGGCCACAGATTTCGAGTTTCACCAAATCATGAGATCCACCTTGAATCCAAGGTGGCTCTGACCAAACTCCTCCCCTACTTACTGTTCATTCCAGCATCAAACACATCTAATTTAATATTATTAACACTTAAAGGGGTTGTAAAGGTTTGTGTTTTTTCACCTTAATGCATCCTTTACTTAAAGTGGAGGTTCCCCCTAAAAAAAAATTCTAACAATAAATTCTGAAGACTGATTACACTGCGGGTAGGCTGGGGTTTTTTTTTTTTTTTTTCGTACATACCTCGATATCGCCGTTTCATCCCTCGGCTTCCGGGTATGATTCTTGTGGGGCTGGGCGTTCCTAGTTGATTGACGTCCCTCCGACCGACGCATACTTGACGTCACGACTTTCCGAAAGAAGCCGAACGTCGCTGCGCAGGCGCCGTATAGAGCCGGTCGGAGGAACGTCAATCAACTAGGAACGCCCAGGCCCACAAGAATCATACCCGGAAGCCGAGGGATGAAACGGCGATATCGAGGTATGTACGAAAAAAAAAAAAAACCCAGCCTACCCGCAGTGTAATCGGTCTTCAGAATTTATTGTTAGAATTTTTTTTTAGGGGGAACCTTCACTTTAATAATAAGTAAAGCAGTCTTTCTGTGAATAAGTACACAAGCCAGGAAAAAAGGATTTTAACGCTACTCAATTTGCCTTTATTGGGGGACTGAAGACATGGCGTCCCTCTTTTTTCTTTCGGCGCTCCTCTCTCAGCATTAGCGTGTTACTCTTGTGTAGATTGCCTTAACATGTATTTTCAAAATGCTGCCCAGAACCTTTTTATGTACAGAAGTGGGGGGGAAAAATCAATTAGTACCGACTGATTACCAGGCACTTGTTCCTTTCCAGGTGCAAAATATGGCCGTAGCTTGTGCATGCTAATGCGGGTGTTTAAATATGCAGACAAAATAGCATTAAAACACATTAAGAGAATAAACTGTTGAGGGAGAGGAGAAGAAAAGAGTTGGCAGAAAGATAACAATCATACATTAAAGGCTAGAAGCCAGCTTTTTACCAAACTATGTATATTTTCTCCCAGCTTGCTGTCATTTTTTTTTTTTCAGATTTAAAACACTTCATTATATTGCACAATAAAAAATGCTTTAAGGAATGACTGGTATCAGTGCAGAGCCTGGGTTTGCTAGCTAAGCCACCTCTCATTTTGTACTAGTGTTTACAGCAAATTGGGTTGTGATCTGGTGTATAGAAATGGTGTGCCTCCATCCTTATTCAACACTAGTGCTTACAACTGAAGCTCATCTCCTTTTGGACCGCTTAAAGAGACCCCATCACCAACCCTAAAGTAGTTGTAAACCCTTACCTGTACACAATGCTTTTTTTCTCAGAGAATAGGTACAGGAACTCCCCCCTTCTAAGTCACTTTGTGTCTCTGCCCCCTACCAAGCACCGACCCTTGGTTCCGCCCCCACCCACCCCTGAGCACCAACCCTTGGTTAAATCCCACCCACCCCTGAGCACTGACACTTGGTTCCGCCCCAACCCACCTCTAAGCATCGACCCTTGGTTCCGGCCTCACCCACCCCTGTACACAGACCCTTGGTTCTGCCCCTACCTACCTCCAAAGATTGACCCTTGGTTCTGCCCCTACCCACCTTAGAGCATCGACCCTTGGTTCTGCCCCTATCCACCTCCGAGTATTGTCCCTTGGTTCAGCCTCCACCCACCCCTGAGCACCAACCCTTGGTTCCACCCACCCCTGAGCACCGACCCTTTGTCCCGCCCTACTCACCTCTAAGCATCGACCCTTGATTCCACCCCACCCACGCCTGAGCATGACCTTTGGTTCCACCCCAACCCACCTCCGAGCATTGACCCTTGGTTTTGCCCCCTACCCACCTCTAAGCACCAACCCTTGGTTTCACCCCCCTACCCAGCTCCCAATATGGCCCCTTTTAAATAATTTAGAGCCAAGTATAATTTTGTAGTTCTAAGTGATTCGTATGGAATTTAGCATTGATGACAAGAAAAGCAATACAATAGATTCCTTTGCAGCCATCAGCAATAGACCCCCCCCAGCAACAATTGCACCCCCCCCCCACCCATCCAATAACAGATTCCCCAGCAGCCAACATCCATAGACTCTCCTGCAGCCAGCAACAATAGATCCCTCCCTAAACAGTAGATGCCTTCCAGCAACAATTGGCCATCCAGTAACAAAGATCCCCAACCAGCAACAATAGATCAATGTGAAAAATAGTTCCCCTCCATCAACAATAGATCCCCCAGCAACTGACATCAGTAGACCCTCCATCACACCACAGCACCCCTTGCCAGTGCTGGAGGTGCCAGAACTGCATTCCCCCATATTTAAGGGGAAATCTACCAATCACCAATTAAGGAGGCTTTTTATCAATGACCTCTGATGGACTAATCTTAGCAGGGGTTCCCTGAGACCTGAAATTTGTTTTAGGGGTTCTTCTGGGGTACAAACGGTTACAAAAGAGTGGCATAGACTGTCAGAAGTGACCCAAACAGATAGCAGAGGATTGAGACAGCAGACAAAAATAATAAAGAGTCATTTTCCTAGCACAGTGCCTTACCTCTTTGCACCTCATTGCCCCGCCTCTTCCGGAAGTGTCTCATTGTAAAGGAAGTTCTAGGAAGTTTTTAGTTTACCTTTTGAGGCCTGTGCATCACATTGATTTAATACTTGTTTAAACAGTCATTTAGGAGACGTTGGTTGTACTTTTAGACCACTTTAGTACTTTGTGACTCCTCAGTGAATGTTTCCAAGAACAGAGCTGTGCCTCCTGGTGGTTAATCCAGGTTGCAAGTTCTCCTGAAAGCCCTTATTGAAATCTGTCATATCTCTTATATGGATCTGATAAATCACTTATACAGCTAACAAGTGCCATGTGCAGAGACATTGCAATACTGTACTGAATGAAAGTAACAGTCTGTGCCAGCTTTAAAGAACAATGTACACCAGGGGAGCATTTGTCCATGACAGCAAGCAAAGTTGGGCATTCCCCAATGGACACAAAGTCAATTTAAACCGTTTTTACAATTATATCTAAATAAATGCGTCACATTTACAAAACGTGCTACCTAACTGCTTTGCCTTGAGTAAGGCTGTGATATGTTTTAAAAGAGAACTAGTCATTAATATGCATTTGTTATGATCTGAATCTGCATGTGTAATTTGTTTTAACAATGCATCTTACCTCTTAGGGATTGCTATTTGTTTAGTTGTTTAATTGTATTCTCTCCCTGTCGGTTCAGAAGTATCAGGCTGAGGGCCTGTCCTTCCTTATTCCTCAACTCAGTACCCCAAAGTGTCTATATCACACATCTCAAACCTCTCTGTAGACCTAAACCTGAATGAGCTTTAAAGAGTAACTACACACGAAGCCAAAAATGGCATATAATTCAGCTTACCATTCCTTAGATGTGGTGGCGGTCTCAGTTTTCTTATTTTATTTTTATTTTTTCCTTCGTTTTAACCTGGTGATCCAGCCAGTAAATCACTTCCTATCTGAGGGTGGCTCCTCTATCTATTGAAAGGCAATGGAGACACCCTTGGACAGAAGCACTGGAGAAAGTAGTGTTAGATGGACTTGTAGACTTAGATGGACTCTACACAAATGGCTAACCAAATTAAAGTCTATTGCTAGATAAAACATTTAAAGCAGTTACAGAAATAGATTTCTTTTTTTCTTTCTTTTGGGTTAAAGATTTTTTTTTTAACCAGAAAAATCAAGTTTATTGAGATGAAAAGGAGGTATACATACATTAAAAAAAGCAATGGATTAACAGCAACCAAACTGGAACAAGGGTTTTACATTTGTACACTGTAAATTATAAACCGTCCCTCCGGTTCGACCGGTCATTACAGTCATGAGCACATCAGTACCAAACTTGGGTTAAAGATTTTAACTAAATGAATTAAGGCTGACCATTGTACCAAAGGGATGTTCCAGCCACTGCAAACCTAGCTTATAATTCGCATATAAAAGCAGCCTCTGCTCACTCCATCCAAGCCCTTAACAGGTTTCACTACCTCCTTAATTAAGCCCTGGTGGTGGGACGAAACACGTTAGGGGTGGTTTGGATGGCGTGAGCTGAGGCTGCTTTTACCTGCTAATTACATGGCCAAGATAGGTGTGGCAGCTGAAACATCCCTTTACTACCACAATGTGTATTTTGTCAGGACAGACTCACTTCCAGCTCACACCCTTATATCGGAATCCACCTTACACGACTACAGTAGTCCGAACAGGCGGCCCTTAAGCTACATTCAGACTTTCAGACTATTTATATTTTGGATGTTAATGTATGTGTGGAGTAAGGGGTGGCACCAGACTTGGGGTGCAAAGTTAATCAGGGTTGTTTCAAAGAAACCTTTTGGTTCATTTTGGAATAGGTAGGGTATGCTGTATTGGATGGTTCTCCTGTGGCTTCTTGTGAGGGACTGGAATGGATCCCACAGATAACTTTGGGTTTTGATGAGTAAGAAGGGCCAAAAAAAAGTAATCAAGGTGCCTTGAATTCACTTTGTTGTTTTAAAAAAAACTGACAAGGGGGCATCCAACATATTTTGGGGGGTTCTGGGCACTCCCTTCTTAGGGGCCCTGGTAATATATTAATTAGGGCCCAGTTTTTACATGGATATCATGGGGCTTACAATGTGGTCCTACGTTTTGTAGGGGAGTACACTGTATTGGAGGGTTATCCTGTGGCTTCTATACTCCTGTGAGGAACTGTCAATGGAATGGATCCTTTTTAGGTAACCTGGGGCTTTGGTTGGCTAAGACTGTCACAAAAACATGCTTGTAACTTTGAAGAATTTGGTTGTTTGAAAAAAACGAACAAGGGTACACCCAGCATCTTTTGGGGGTTCTGCGCACCCTTTCCTGAGGGCTCTTGTAATATATTAATTTGGCCCCATTTTTTGCCTGGATATTATAGAACTTACAATGTATTAAGGACTCTATCTGTGGCTGCATGTCAAATAAACATGCAATCCTATGTTTTGTAATAGATTACTCTGCATTGGAGGGTTATCCTGTGGCTTCTTAACTCTTGGAAGGAACCATCAATGGAACGGACCAGATTTAAATAGAAACCTCTTAGTACATGGTGTATAGAAATAATAGTACCATCATCCTAAAGATCAGTAAGACTCCAGAGACACCACTCTGTATGACCTCCACTCTCACCGTGATCCTCACTCCGGGGACTATTCTAGCTCGGTGACTTGTATGGCCGGTCTCGCTATATGTTTATTGTCTTGTATTGTTGTTTCGATGTATTTTATGATTATGTTTGTCTTTTTGATACCATGTTAATAAATGTATATCTTTTTTATATAATTACTCTTTGAGTTTACCTGCTCATACAGTACCGATATAGTCCTCTCACCCCTTCCATTTTTCTGGTCTTTTGGGTCTTTGGGGTCCCTTAAGTCCTAACTCTATTCTAATGGAACGGACCATTCATGGGTAGCCTTTGGCTTTGGTGGGTAAAAAAAGGCCACAAAAAAGTATTCAAGATGCCTGCAACTTTGAAAAATGTATTTAATTGTTTGGAAAAAACGAACAAGGGTGCATTCAACATCTTTTGGGTTCTGGATATCATGGGACTTACAATATGGTAAGCACTGCATCTGTGGATGCATGTCAAATAAACACATACAGTCTCAGAGCCCTGAAAGGGGTAGCCAGAATCCCTGAATATGGGTTGGTTGTGCCCCTGTTCATTTTTTAAGTAAATAGAGTCTTCAAAGTTGCAAGCAGCCTAACTACGTTCTGCAACCTACCCACGAAGGTTCCATTCCAGCACAGATGCCCGATGGTGGTCCGATCATCCTCTTCTACCTATGGCCACCTCTATATTATAAGTACCTATTTTAGTTGGAGGACTCCAGTTGCAGAATGGATATTCCATCACTTCAATCTGCAAAAAGATAACGAGTTATTGGTTGATTAATGCTTCCAGCATCTATTGATATCCAAAATAAAAAATGTTGTTGGACTGACCCTTCAAATAACCAATTTCAATGAAGACAAACTACGGCACAGCGAGATGCATCTGTTTATTTAGCAACTTGTTTATATAAGCGAGGACAGGTTTTCTTTAATTGAAACAAATACTGTTCCCACGCAGATTAACTGTGCTGTTCCGCTGCTAATTGTCTTTAGTTTATTGGGATAAGTCGATGAGCTCCTATGTTTAAGATGTTTCCATTGTTTACTGGCATGGGGAGAAACAGAACAAAGACCAATGTACTTTCAATAATGCTGGGGAATTCACTGTGTTCCGCATTTGTTTATTTAATTGCAACCTGTGCCCATTATTATTTGCTGTACATATGGCCAGCTGCCACCCCTCTGTCTAATGAGGACACCCCAGGGGCCAGTAGGGACTCTCTCACTGCAAAGGAGATTGGCAGTTGGCAAGTTATTCCTGAGATTGGAAATGTTTGACCTCCTAAAACAAAGTTAATTTAGTTTCAGAGGGGCACAGAGAGGGGGGATTTCTGGCTAATAAAAGAATTGGAAGGCAACTTGTAATAATGCCTCTGAGCTTGAACTTTACTCAACAGTTTCACGTTAAAGAGGACCTGTACTCAAATGTTAACATAAAGCTACGTTAAAGTTCTATTCCAGCCAAAATGTTATGTTTTTCTTTTTGAAAGTTTAGGCAAGGGTTAGAACATCTGTTGGGTTCCTCCTGGTATCCATGTCCCCATTGAGTTTATTTTTCAGGAAATGTCATGTGTAAGTGTATGTAAATGCAAAATCTAGGTTTAGTATGTTTAGCAACATGCCCAATGCATGCAGTTTTCTTAACCCCTCAATGCTTCTTGCCGATGGCCCTTTAAAGAGGAACTAAAGTATCCCTCAGATGTTGAAAGGACTTCACCACAGTGCCCTGGTATATTTGCCAATTGAAACCGTTACACTTTTACTTACAACTATAGTCTTTGGTAGAAGCAGGGATACGTACTATAGGAAATCTCTTTACCTCATCAAATCTTTTACAAATCTTCAAACAACATATGGCCTTTCTCCTAGATTCTTTGTTTACATCAGGATCAGATCCCTACTTTCTAAAATACATTGGACTACACAGGGCAAGGTCTTGTCCCCTCTGCTAAAATTCTATGAATCAAACAATAACCAACTCAAAGGCTCATCTCGCACATCTATGGTCTCATTTCACAAGCCTCAGGAGAATCTATCTAAAACCAAATATCAAAATGGTCCACATTTATACCCTCCGCCCCATCAACGGATCAATGGTGCAAAG
The DNA here is from genome assembly GCF_905171775.1 of Rana temporaria. Taxonomy (NCBI): domain Eukaryota; kingdom Metazoa; phylum Chordata; class Amphibia; order Anura; family Ranidae; genus Rana; species Rana temporaria. Next base: position 145,431,123 of record NC_053498.1, on the reverse strand, counting down.
CACTAACATTACCCTCACGGCCTTCCCATTGCACTACACACTGAAAATCTCTACAAAAACGTTTCCAGTAATGGTAAAACACCTCCCACCTGTGTTGTTGAAATTGTGGTCTCCCAGGAACTCTATTCCACATTTGGTGGGAATGCCCAGTCCTCAAAATCTTTTGGACTCAAATACAAAACCTGGAACTAAAGGCAGGAGGCCTATGCTGCAATGGTCCAACACCCACAAGGTCCCTCACAGGTGCCAGGCTTTCTCCTGGGTGCCAGTCTTTGCTGTCCATTGGCTGGTGTGGGATGTTGTCGCTCTCGTGCATGTGCAGTTGTCATTCATCTTGGAATGCTAGGACTGTGCCGGAAATATACCCGGAACTGTGCATGCATTTTCCAGAGGATTGCAAACAGTCAGGTAAGTGCATTTTATTGCAGAAGAGACATTGCATGCTCTTTTTGCAATAAAGAGCCTTCCATTTTGCAATTTTCTATTTTTAGCCATTAATTATTCTTTGAGTTGGCTTTATTACTTAGGAGGTGGCGCAGCTTCTGTATCATCTGACCACTGTGACTATGACTAAGCACCAGTGGGTGGAGTGAAACAAGTCAGGAAGGGCATAGTCAGTGAAGCAGTGCTGGCTGAGGCCATCATTTACACTTAACATGGATCGGGTTGGTTGATCGGCGTCTCATACCTTTGTTACTGACACCTCTGGATGTTTGGAACCAGACACCAGTACCCTCTTTGTTGAGCACCAGTGGAGAACCACACCATATTATACTCTTGCATGGAGCAGCGCTGAAAGTTTTGACAGGTCGCACTGTGATTAGTTCTCACCACAGTCACAGGATTAGAAGCCAGTCCTGCTGGCTCCAGATCAAAAGCCTTGACTGAGATAAGTGACAGTTCATCATTTTGCTGGGAGCCGGCAATGAGCTTGCTCCAAGAACACAACCTCCTGCCAATGCCTGCGCATATGTGCAGAGGCTAAGAGTTAAAGCCCATCCTTCTGGCAGGCACATGTATGCATTACACAGTCGTCGAGAGCAGGGGTTTCCAAACTTTCTAAACAAAGGGCCAGTATACTGTCCATCAGACTTTAGGGGGGCCAGACTGTGGCCAGTGTGAGTCAAAAATATCCTGCCATCCAGTGGGAGTAAACAATGCCCCATCTTTGGTGTCAGTGGGAGGAATAGCTTCCCATCATTGGTATCAGTGGGGGGAATAGTGCGCCATCTTTGGTGTTAGCAACTGGAATTATGCACCATTGTTGGTGTCAGTGGGAGGAAAAGAACCCCATTGTTAGTGTCCTAAGGGCTAGGAAAAGGCACACAAAGGGCCGAATCCGGCCACTGGGCCGCAGTTTGAAGACCACTGGTCAAGAGGATAAGCAAATTATTATTCATAAAACTGTTACAAAGTTTCGTATCTGTAGGTCCTGCCAGTAACCTCCCTTCCTTTTGCAGTCTGACAATGCTAAGCCCCTGACATGCAGTTAGCAATAGTGTTGTCAGCCTGCCATGTCAGCTACTTTAGTTGGCTGTTGAGCTGCCTATCAGGTATAGGCAGAGAGGCGATTAAATTCGCATGTGCTGCGCTATATAAGTTTTCATTCATTCATTCATTCATTCATTCATTCATTCATATCAGATAGGCAGTCCCTCGGCAAACCAAAAGCATGATGGAAATAAACTGAAAAATAGATTTAGGACTTACATATGCTTTATGGAGATTAATCTTCTATTCTATTTGTGTCTAACACCCGGGTTTAGGAAGTGAGCGGAAAGCTCCCTCATTGGGAGAAAAGTCCTGAAAAGAGGTTCCAAACCTTCCCAATTAGTATGTTTTCTCTTGCTGTTTCCCCACTGAGGAGAGTTCATCACACTTCCTGTTCTGTCTGACATCCTTCAACTAGACAGGAAGTGGAAAAATGGTTACTAATTTCTGATCAGTCCAAAACCCTTTAATTAGACAAGAAGTGGAGAGGAATCACTCAATTGAGGTCATAGACAGCAATAAAAATCTAAGAGATGTTCTTAACTTTTCCTGCTTTATCCAGAACTAAAGGAAAACATTAAAGAAAGTAATGGATGGGCTGAAACCCCTTCTGGTTATTTCCTGTGCTGGTATGAAGGCCTAGGCACTTAGTCATGTGATCTAGACAGAAGGGAAGGATTGGCTAACCCTATCCCTATAGTAGAGATCACATGACCTTGGTTGGGCTTCACACATGTGATGGGAACTGTAAGGAACACAGAAACGTGAATGTTGCTAATGGTATCTTTCAGTTTTCAGTTTGAGTATTCAATTGCCCAGTCACTGAACCTTTTCCACCAAAACAAAAATCTTGCCCTTCTCTGGTTAAATTTTCTCAGAGGCAGCAGAAGCCATTTTTATATTCTAACTCGCATTTGTCCCGTTTTATTGATTTATACAGACTTTTTCAGTCTAGAGCCTTAGCATTAGCCTTTGGGTAAAATATGCAGCCACTTATGAGGCGGAAACCTTGCCATATATTTCCGGAACACTAGCCGGCATGACATGCTTTAACATGCAGAACGGCAGTAAAAAATATGGCCCAATTATATGTTAAAATGAGGCATGGGGAGAAGAGGCACCTGAGCCCGCCTGTCCCTGTTCTGCAAAATAAAACGCATATTTCAGGATAATTTTTTTTTTTTTCCGCGGGACCTGATGGATAAATTAAATTCAAGTTTCTGGGTAAATCAATTGAAACTCGAGTTTATTAGCACTGCTGCATCCTGAGGCTATCGTCTTATACTCCCACCTGCATGCAGAAAAGCTTATTATGAGGTTATTTCCAACATGCGATAACCACTTTTATCAAACAATTGTGGAAATTTTAAAAGAGGAGACTTTTTAAAGGGCCAGTCCGCCCAAAGTGACATTTTATTTATCGGCAGTGCCTGGTAAGCTAAGTAAGCTCCTGGATTCTTATATAAGTCAAAGGAACCAAGCACCAAATGATCAATGAAAAGTACATACATTTTTTATTCCTGAGAGTTGCAACTTTGCTTTCAACAATAAAAGATATATGGACTTTTTCCATTAAGTCTGCAAAAAAGATATCCTTAGACACTTTCTAGCAGGGGCCAGGATGGTAATTTCCCGATATTAAAAAAAATTACCACCTTGAACATCTGCTGTCACAGGAAATTGATAAAAAAGAACAGTTTAAATAAACTTGGACCTTGTGGTCTTTTGGCTAGATTCACAAAGAGTTACGCCGGCGTATCAGTAGATACACCGTCGTAACTCGGAATCTAAGCCGTCGTATGTTTAAGTGTATGCTCAAACTGAGATACACTGAAACCTAGCTAAGATACGACGGCCTGCGCCGTCGTATCTTAGCTGTCTAGTTCCGCCGGCCGCTAGGGGCTTGAACGCTGATTTACGCCTAGAATGCGTAAATCAGCGAGATACGCCGATTCACGAACGTACGCTTGCCCGTCGCAGTAAAGATACGTTGTTTGCGTAAGTCGTCCGTGAATGGGGCCGGACGTAATTTACGTTCACGTCGAAACCAATACGTCCTTGCGGCGTACTTTGGAGCAATGCACACTGGGATATGTCCACGGATGGCGCATGCGCCGTTCGTAGAAAACGTCAATCACGTCGGGTCACGAGTAATTTACATAAAACACGCCCCCCTCATCCTCATTTTAATTAGGCGCGCTTCGGCCGGCCCATTTATGCTACGCCGCCGTAACTTAGGAGGCAAGTGCTTTGTCACTCTGACTTACGGCCGCGTAGCGTAAATACGATACGCTACGCCGCCTCAAAGATGCACCCATCTACCTGAATCTAGCTATTTGTTTCATTTGCCCACATAATTCCAGTATTGGATGATTGCTACAGCATCTAGTGAGCCATGATGGAGTGCCTACTCCCTCCCCGCTTCCCCCCTTATCTCCTCCTCCTTTTTCCCACTCTCCCTCTTTTCCTGCAGTTTTCTTATCCTATTTGATATACCAGCTACAGTGGTTTGACAACATTGCCTTAGCCATGATCCCTTAGCCAACTAGCGAACCTGTCAGTTGACCGGTACCTGATAATTTGACTCTAGAGGAGGGCAACACCTAATTTACCTGACAAAGCCATTACCTTTTTTAGGTATCCGCTAGAAGCTTCGAAATGGTTTTGCCCAACTTTTGGTACATCATGCCTTTCTTAAATTGTAAGCGTATGCTTCTATGACACCTTCTGTGCATGCATTTCAACAATGTTGGAAGACCTGTCCCCCGATCCCTCTGTAATTTTTATTTCTGTCACACTTATTCTTTGTGCAAACATTTGAATAAAATAAGACTGAACTAACAGATATATGGACTTTTAATTGATCATTTGGCACTTGGTTCCTTCTATTCACCTAATATCCTCTCAAGTAGGGTTGAACCCAGTTCTGTGAGTCCGTATACAACTCTGTGTCTCCTGAGTGGCCAATATCCATTTGAAAAGAACCACCACAATTAACTAACATTTAAAGAACAAATAAGGTTCAGGTGCAGCACCTCAATTTCTTTTTTCTGGTGTCTTATACTGTATGCCTTGGATACTCCACCATCGGAATCTCCATACCATAATTCCCAACTCTGGTTTTGGTGTTCCCATCCACCTTTGCGTCTTCCAACTCTTCTTGATACATTCTACATAATACCATATAGATAAAAATGCAGCAGGGATGTGCAAATCAACCTAACCAAGGGCAACTAAGCTAAAATAAAATGTAAATATAACTATTAAGCAGCAGCCACGACTAACAGTGCTCTCACACTGACAGCAGATAAAATTCAGGGGCGGGGTGTAGTGGCGCTTGCAAATAACTAAAATATATAGAAAATTAAAATAACAATTCCTGTTGATAAAATATTTCACCAAAGATAATAAGAACAGATCCAAATAACTGATGGGTCAATCCGCCACCTGCTTTGGGTCTAAATATGTTCCACTCTAAATATGTCCAAGAATACCACCCAACATTAATAAAATAATGTGGAGGATCCTATGATTAAGTGACGTTTGGCTGTCACGATACGCGTGAGGAAGAAGGAGGGTTGCTGGTGACATCATCCGCTCGCGGCTGCAGAGCGGAGACACATGTTGTTACACACGCTGAAGTTTCAGAGCTGTCTGTGAGTGTTTACTTGTTTTTTTATTAATAAATCGCAAATGATTTTATGCTATGGAGGCTTCCCTTATTCTTTGTTTGAGTGACATCGTTTAACCCCGTGAGCCTTCGTATATGGGATTGGATCAGCAGGCTGGCTGTTGGACTTGCACTAAGCAGCATTTCTTATAGGCTTAATTACAAGCCTTTATCAACAGGAATTGTTATTTAATTTTCTATATATTTTAGTTATTTGCAAGTGCCACTACACCACACCCCTGAATTTCATATGCAGATTCTGCTTTCCTGTTCAATCTTTCTCAAAGTCAGCCAGACAGGGTCTGTAGTGTAATGCCAGACACTCTATAGCAACCATTCTGAACCAGGGTTCCTCCAGAGATTGTTAGGGATTCCTTGAGCTGTGGCATCTGATGGTGCCTACATAGTTTCCAGTTCAGCGCCACTTGGCTGAGCCAGCAACATAAGGGGCATTCTGACCACTACTGTATAGGGCAATCTTTCCACTGACCCCGATTAATTCATTTTAACAGGGGTTCCCTGCGACCTGAAAATTATTTCAAGGTTGCTCTATAGTCTCCAATGACCTAAGACTCCCGTATTGCTTGCGGTAACCAGAGACCCTGTGGTGTTTGTTAAGACTTTGGGTCATCTCAACTGGCAGTTTTCGAAACATGAAATGACATGAAAGAGGTTCTTTATACTCATAATAAAAGTGTAATTTAGTAATGCTGACATTTTCTCCATTGATTCATGCAGAGTGTAAACTTTAATGATTCATTTTAAAGTAAACCTGTCCTCTCTAATGTATTAAATTTGAAATAAGCCTTTAACAGCAGATTATGAGAAGTGTCTTCATAAACTTTCATTATACTTCTGAACTACCAATGAGCTTCCAAACATGAGGCTTTTTGCAAGCAAATGGCAGCTTTCAGCTCTGAAACCCGAGTGCTGTCCCTTATTGTGGATTTAATACTCCTTAAAAATGTGTATAATTCTTCTTCTATCCTATTTAGACATGCTGGTAGGTTAATCGGATCCTGTCTAAATTGGCCCCAGTATATGTATGAATGTGTGTTAGGGACCTTAAGTTGCAAGCTCCTCGAGGGTAGGGACTGGCGTGAATGTACAATGTATATGTAAAGCGCTGCGTAAATTGACAGCGCTATATAAGTACCTGAAATAATAATATGCTAAAAAGCACCTGTACTGTAGAAGATGTGCCCAAACCAGGCAACCGGGTAAGGGACTAGTCATCAGCATTGCCTACATGCTCCCTTTCCAAGTACTGGCCTATCATGCCTCATTCCACAATGTGTCTCTTTGAGGAGGTGATATTTTGGTAGAGGCAGGGTATTGCTTTATGATGGCAGAGCTGCCCCACTGATGACTGGAAATCTAATAACTGGTGAGATAATGATTGAAAATCAACAGAGACATTGAAGAAAGAGCAAGTCCACAGAATCCCTGAAGCAGAAGCAGGGAGATCCTTGCACTACAAGTCCTCAAGTACAGCTTTCACTGCAGCAAAGAGAACAATGAGCTGCACAGTAATGACATCACCAGATCTCACAGCAGCAGTGATGTAAATCTCACACTGCAGGTATACAGCTATGATGCCATAGGCACGGGAGTGTCCAGACACACGTGTTAGCAGGGCCCTGATTCTCCGCCAGCAACAGACATGCTAGCCAAGAGGACCTCCCACCATCCCCCTTCAACAGGACAGAAATAGGATTTATCCTACCCCTGTAGTTTGAAGGAACTCTACCATCTTGTTTACTCATGCTCCTGGACTGAGGCCCACAACATGAAATGAATGTCCATGCTATTAGCCTTTGTTATGTTTTACTGTATCCAGAGCAAGGTGCACAAGTATTTCCAATCCAAGTTTTGCCACTGCCTCTTTGCACCCAACAGCAACACTGTATAGCTTAAATTCAACTGGGGATGTTGACCAACACTTCCAGTTCCTCAGTGTAGGTCCACCTTGATGGGTTCTCCAATGGGGTCTATACTAGGCCTACCTCGAAGAACCACTTTCTTGGGATTCCATCCTATATAAGAGTGTTCTGTAGGCAACCTCTTCCCATCAACCTCTGCTCCAAGCTCTTTGGTTCCTAGATTATCAGGGGCTAAGAAACCATAGTATCCACCTAGGTGAGGGACTTCCCTAAAAGAGATATTAACCCCTGCTACATACTTGTAAGGAAGTGCATCACTACTTCTCAGAAGGAATTCATGGCAAACGGTACAGATTTAGAATACTGCTTAAGCACAATTCATGTTACAGGGTGCTCCTATATGATAGCATAAGATGGCGCATCAACCCTGCAGGCTATTTGCCATGTGGTTACAGGCTACTTTCTATCTCGGCACTGAGTCTAGAACATACCTTGGGGATACTTGTCCCTGTTTTACTGTATATTAGGCTTGCTTGGTATTATGTGATAGCACTATTTTTGTACCACGCAGAAAGATGTAGTGCCTAAATGCACCATGTTTTTTTTTTTCATGTTGATGTCGAATGTTGCTGGAGGACAATTTTTGCGTCTTTGTTTAATTTGAATATTTAATAAATCTAATGCAAAAAAAGGGAATCTTTTTGCAAAGTGGTTAATTTAGCACTTTTGTATTGTTTGGTATTTGCAGAACTCCCCTTTAATATATGTAAGCAAGAGGAAAAACGCAACTGCTATTTAAATTCCAACCTTCAAGGATATGAAGAGGAGAGACTGCACTATGTAGTTTCAAGACGTAGTATATTATCAGTCACCTTGTAATTAGTAATAGGTCTTCAAACATAATTAAGAAGAATTACGACTTTTAAGTATCATTAAACTTGATAATGTTCAGAGTGCAGTTAGTTAAATTATTTTTTACGCCTCGAAAACAGCTTCTAGACAGGACTCGCCATCCGGTATAGATGAAGTACATCTTCTAAAGACATACATCCGCTCCTCAGGGTGGGGGGGTTATAGCATCTTAATGACTAGGCAGCATAGATATGAACCTCAATGTGACATATTTTTACACACCAGGGCAAAGATTTACATTACTTAGAAAATGTAACTCCACCCCAAACCTTTTTTTTTAGGAAGTGAGGAGAAATCTTGAAAAGGAACAAAGTCAACAATAGCAAACTCATGGGGCTGTCTTAGGAAAGCTTAGAAAATGTCCTTTTAAGGTGGTTTCTTATAAAAGGTCCCTTTAAGGCTGTGTCTTAGGAAAGATCTCTTTAGGAGGTGTCTTGGGAAAGGTTCCTTTAAGGTGGTGTCTTGGGAAACTGTCTCTTTAAGACAGTGTCTTAGAAAAGGTCCCTTTAAGGTGGTGCCTTATGGAAGGTCTCTTTAAGGGGTGTCTTAGGAAAAGTCTCTTTAAGGCAGTGTTCTAGAAAAGACCCCTTTAAGGCGGTGTCTTGGGGAAGGCCTCTTTAAGGCAATGTCTTAGGAAAGGTCCCTTTAAGGCTGTGTCTTATGGAAGGTCTCTTTAAGGTGGTGTCTTATGGAAGGTCTCTTTAAGGTGGTGTCTTATGGAAGGTCTCTTTAAGGTGGTGTCTTATGTAAGGTCTCTTTAAGGTGGTGTCTTATGTAAGGTCTCTTTAAGGTGGTGTCTTGGGAAAAGTCTCTTTAAGGCAGTGTTCTAGAAAAGACCCCTTTAAGGCGGTGTCTTGGGGAAGACCTCTTAAGGCAATGTCTTAGGAAAGGTCCCTTTAAGGCTGTGACCTAAAGAAGGCCTCTTTAAGTCAGTGTCTTAGGGAAAGTTTCTTTAAGGTAGTTTCTTAGAAAAGGTCTTTTTAAGGTGGTTTCTTAGGAAAGGTCCCTTTTGTGTCTTAGGAAAGATTTATTTAAGGCAGTGTCTTAGGAAAAGTCTCTTTAAAGCGGTGTCTTGGGAATGGTCTCTTTAAGGTGGTGTCTTAGTAAAGTCTCTTTAAGGCAGTGTTCTAGGAAAGACCCCTTTAAGGCGGTGTCTTGGGGAAGACCTCTTTAAGGCAATGCCTTAGGAAAGGTCCCTTTAAGGCGGTGTCTTGGGGAAGGCCTCTTTAAGTCAGTGTCTTATGGAAGGTTTTTTTAAGGCAGTGTCTTGTGAAAGGTCTCTTTAAAGTGGTGTCTTAGGAAACGTCCCTTTAAGGCAGTATCTTAGGAAAGGTCCCTTTAAGGCAGTGTATTGGGGAAGGCCTTTTTAAGGCTGTGACTTAGGGAAAGTCTCTTTAAGGTGGTGTCTTAAGAAACATCTCTTAAAGGCGGCGTCTTAGGAAAAGTCACGTTAAGGCAGTTTCTTGGGATAGGCCCCTTTAAAGGCAGTGTCTTAGAAAAGGTACTTTAAGAAGGTTTCTTAGGAAAGATCCCTTTAAGGAAGTGTCTTAGGAAAGGTCCCTTTAAAGCAGGGCTTTCTTATGAACCATTAAGTCCTCTGGCTCTCTAAATAAAACATACACATATTTTGTGTTTCTTTTGCATAAATTCATTTGATGTTATTTTTTTTCCATACTATTAATGCAATTTGCAAACCTACTTAGTCTGCTTGCTCAGCAGCGGAGATATTATTATGTGTACAAGTCTTAATAGGCAACACCATCCAATTGAGAATTAAATTAGTATTGTTTGTGCTATTTTCCACGCTAAGCCCCAAGGATTTGCTTTGCAATTCATACAGTCTCGGCTGTTTGACAACAGAAATTTGTTAATGCAGGATGGTCAAAATTTTATTTTCCTCGCACCGAAAATCAGCTACATAAGCAGATTCTTCTCAGTGTCACTTGGGCTGCCTTCCCGCAAAAAGACATGCACCAGGAAAAAGAATAAGGTTTTCTAAGATAACTTTTCTTTAAAGTACACCTTTCATGTTAGAAATATTGGAGCTGCCATTGCTAGTCTCCTCCTGAAAATGTGAATTGCCTGGCTGTGCCTGATTTCTATATAAATGAATTCCAAACCTACAAACATGGAATAAGCACCTAGCAACAACCCCCCCCCCCCCCCCCCAATTCCCCAATCATCCCTACTAGCACAACTCCTCACCCCCCACCCCCAAATCTCTCTTCCAACAGAAATGCACCCTCCTAGTACAAATCCCCCCTCCAAATCACCCCTTCTAGCACAACCTAGAACGATAATCAATTCCAGACTCGACTATGCAAACGCCCTTTACCTCGGACTCCCAAAGTACCAAATTGCTCGTCTACAAGTCGTCCAGAACACGGCGGCACGACTTGTAATAGGAAAAGAACCTTGGGAATCAATCTCGTCCTCCCTGAGATCCCTTCATTGGCTGCCAGTAAAAGACATAATAACGTTTAAGGCCCTATGCCTAACACACAAATGTGTACAAGGAAGTGCACCCCAATATCTATGTGAAAAATTAAAATGTCACTACCCCAATCGTGTTCTCCATTCTACCAACCAAAATCTACTCCAGATACCCAAGGCCAGATACAAGTTCAAAGTAGAACGGAGATTTGAAGTCCAAGGACCCAGACTGTGGAACGCTTTACCAACCAGCATCCGAACAGAAGTGAACCACCAGGCCTTCAGAAAAAAACTCAAAAACCATCTATTCTGAAGGCAACCTGTAGGAGGAAATTGATACCAAGCGCCCCGAGACAATTCAGTTTGCATGTGTTGCGCTATATATGTTTTTCACTCACTCGCTCACTCACAACCTCCCAAATCCCCACCAGGCCCATGGCAGCCGCCCATCCTGCCCATCCCTTGTCCCGGCCCTGCACAGAACCTAATTCATGGACTAAGCCAGGAATCTCAAACTGGCGGCCCTTCAGCTGTTGTCAAACTACAAGTCCCATGAGGCATTGCAAGGCTAACAGTTACAAGCATGACTCTCACAGGCAGAGGCATGATGGGATATGTAATTTCACAACAGCTGGATGGCCGCCAGTTTGAGCCCCCTGGACTAAGCTAAGCCAAATGTTCATACACCCCCAGTGATGTCAAAAGTCTTGTCTCTGTTAACTCCATGGGCCAAAGTAAATCTGTATTATAATGTATAAACTACAAAAATGCTGGTTTAGAATGCTTATATGCTAATTATTGCTGAAAAACATGCCAAAAATGTCTACAATAAACACACCGATCCAGATGGTCCAATGCTAAAATCCACTGTTCTTTGAAGTGTTGCAACGAGCATCTCTTCAATGTCTACAGATGAGACTCTTTCTCCTTTCCCGTCTTATACTAAGCCATGTTTCCCTTTCCCATATCTCTTGCTATGAATATATTTCCTGGCTGTCTGTATGGAGGACAAAGGACAAGGCCATTGAGGACAGCACAGGATGACCACCTCATAAGCGGGGGCTGTAAAGAGGAGCATATCCAGGGCAAGAAATCTCATTAGAGAGGGCGACTTACGTCTGATGGATCACGCCATCCTTTGCGATTACCAGACCATGATTTGTGGAAAGGTAACACAGGCCACGGCCTAAGGTGGGAGGAGAAGCCTAAAGCTCCTTCATTAACTTTAAAAAAAAAAGACTCTTTATTAGCACAGTGTAAAATAAAACCTTTTTTTCTTGTCAATGATAGATTTTTCTATTTGTGCCCTTAGGTGTACAGAAAGGTGAAAATATATACAAAATATATAAAAAAAATGGCAGAGATTCCATTAAAGGGACCTGAAGGAAGCAGCATTTAAATTAGGCACTGTGTAATAGTCTTTGTACACATTTGTCTGAAACCAACATTGTGTAAGATGGAACACCCCTTTAACTGAATCAATATATTGCCCAGCAGAATCACAGGAGACCCCATGTGCTCATTAACACCTGCCTGATTTGTAATTCTCTAACAACCAGATTATTGTCAAAAGCAGGCAAGTTAAACCCTGCAGTCATAACTCAATAAACGTGTTCCCTAAAAAAAAAAAAATGTATTTAAAGCTATTTAATTTGCATGGGGTAACGCCTCATTTGCATGGGTTCACGCCCACTTCCACCTACGCCAGCATGCGCCTTCGAAATCCACGCCACGCTGGCGCAGCATTGGGAGCACTGGCTTGCTGAATGCAATGCTTGCCTCTCCGCGCTGTGTTGGCGTGGCGTGCGGCGTGTGCTCTACGGCAGCATAATGTGCGCCTTGCTCTCTGTGAATCTGGGCCAAGATCTTCATAACACCCATGAGTGCAGGATAGGAGGTCAAGAATTCAGAAAGTGAGCTTCAGCTGTCTGTGATGGTGCTCTGACTGGCCAATATGCAAAAGGGGTGTAGATCTAAGTCAAGATCTCCATAACATCCATAAGTCCAGGATCTGAGGTCAGACATTCATAAAGTAAGCTTCAGCTGTACATAATGGTGCTCTGTCTGGTCAGAATGGAGAGGGGGGTATAGATCTAAGTCAAGATCCCCGTAACATCTATAAGTCCAGGATAGGGGGTCAAACATTCAGAAAATTATTTGGAGCTTTCTTAAAGGTATCGGCAAATCCCTTTTGTTTACTGCTCCGAAAGTGCACATTCCATAGACAGGTTCCCTTTAAGGTTTACCTAGGCAAGCCTCTATCTTCAGGGACATATGCTTCACAATGGAAATGTCCCTCTGCAGCAGAGCATCAGAAAAAGCTGCGAGTTAATTAGACGGCAGCAGACGATTTTTAGCTCGGAGATTCCCGCTAATATCTTCTCCATTGAGTCACAGACACAATTACCCTGCGGCGTTTCTCATTTTGTCTCTGGCTGAGAGTCTGATGTGTTTTTTGCAAAACTAAGTTTGCCCAACTTGTGGTGACCTTTTACTTTGCAGAAGACGTGCCTTTTCTTTTTTTTTTAAGCACACAATGTTAAGTCGATCCGGTGGGTGTCTCTGCCACTACAGCTCTGAGGGAATTGAGACAACTCCAGGAATGCTTAGTAATGGCGAGGACTTTATACAGGCGCGCTTTTCCTTCCTCTGGCTTGTGCTGGTAAAACAAAAGCGAAGACTTGCATTAATCACCTTCTTATTTCTGACATTGAACAGATTGCAGTTACTTATTGGTTCTTAAGCTAAAGTTAAAGAAGACTTTCACCTACCCCCCCTTTTACAATGTTTTCCCTCTTACTCTGTGTTGTCCTTAAAAAGTCTAACCAACCACCCATCAAATTCAGCTTTGCCTAGTGTCTCTCTGTCACCAAAAAGGGGGATTCAAATATTGGCCTCCTGATGATGTCAGAAGAGAAGATTCTCTTCTGACATCATCAGGAGGCCAATATTTGAACCTGAAACTGAAGAGTCACACAAATGAGTCCAAAGTAAGGTTTTATTCTAGATATTATTTGAGTAAAAAAATCCAATGCACTTTGGGGACCACACGTCGTCCCCTTCCTCGGGGGCCTATGGAAATACGAGATCTGTTTGTGCAAACACTAAGGCCCCGTACACACGGTCGGACAAAACCGATGAGAATGGACCGAGGTTTTCCTTCAGTACAAAATTTTAAAACATGCTTCAAAACCGAACCGATGGACCGCTGCCCGATCGGTCCAACCCGATGGTTAGTACAGAAAAGCATCGGTTCAAAACCCGCGCATGCTCAGAATAAAGTCGACACATGCTTGGAAGCATTGAACTTCGTTTTATCCAGCACGTCAGGTGTTTGACGTCACCGCGTTCTGACCCGATCGGTTTTTGGAACGATGGTGTGTACACATATCAGGCCGTCAGGCCACTTCAGCGGTGAACCGATGAAAACTCATCGGTTTGGAACGACCGTGTGTACAAGGCCTATGGGCCCCTTCACACTATCGGATCCCGTGATGATACATTTCTTAAATATCCGCTTGCTCAGCGGGGATCGCTCTGTTGATCCCCGCCGAGCCGACAGATGACAGGGCGGTCCCTACACACTGTGCAGGGACCGCCCTGTCAGATCTCCGCTTTCCTATATGGGGGGATCGGATGAACCCAGGGACAGTATGTAAAAATCTATGTTTTTTTTACATCTGTCCCTGATATGTCTGAAACCAACATGCTTCTGATGTGAAATTCCCGAGATTTTAGCTGCCCCGCCTCTGCCCTGCCTCCTGGCGTGGTGGCCATCTGTAAGCCCAGGGGCCCCATAGTCTTCTATTGCCCGGGGCCCCATGAGTTGTCAGTCCTCCCCTGTGTACAAGCCCACCAGTAAGCTGCCACCTGAACAGGCCAACCATATATGACCAGTACCAGGATAGGGTTGTGCAGAGCCATGGGCAAGGATCCAGAATTGCGCTACCTTTCCCTACTGTTATTACATTTCATAGAATGGATGTTCCACCCTGCACCCATTCTTTGCCCCTTTGCTTCACTGCACCCAGGGCAGCTTATCCTTCTGCCCACCCCTTGTCCTGGCCCTGTCTATGACTGGGGCACGCACCAGTGACATTTTCACAAACTTGGGCTTGGATCCTAGTCTAAACATACCCAATCTAATGACTGACAGCCGACATCAACCAACTCACTTACTCTGAGCCCGGGCTGTCTTGTACCCGCTAGTCTGTGACTGGCCAGTGAAAGGAAAAGTCCCTGCTCTTTCCTCCTATCAGCATTTTCCTTTCTAGCACACAAACTGATTGGCTATTTGGGCTGCTTCTTCCTCCTGCACTAAGCTCTGCTGTAGAGTGACAGCAGGGGGCTAATATTAGGTCATATTCAGGTACTTATATTGCTTGCATTAAAAAAAAAAAATATGTTAAATGAAGCATTTTTTAATACAGAGCTGCATTTACCTGCCAAGACTTCAGCTTTAAATTGATTATTTCAATAGGTTTTGTGATTATAATTAAATTAAACTGCATTTTTATTTCCCTAAAGGTGTTCTTCCTAAGTCAGAAGACCGGATAAGTCCACTGCCTGTGATTTATATGGCAACAAAGCCTTGTGTTTGTTAATGGTAGTCGATTTAGGCGCAAGATTATACTATAAGGTATTGATTTATTAAGGCCATGATTATTTGTGGTAACAATTTGATCAATCTTTGTTACGCGCGTGTTAGACCGAACTCCGCGCCAAGGTCACCCGGCTTTCTTGCACCGTTCATTACCGCCATATTTTTGTCTACGGCAAACACATGGCTCATAAGTTTTATTATAAAATATGAGCCGGAGTTATTGTTCCAACAAAGACTAACAGAACGAAAAGCCTGTAGCGAGCAAACAAAGACATGATGGGAACAGCAAAGACGATCGCTAATTTTAAAGGAGAGTAAGAAGCAAGATAAAGAACGATAGTAAATATACATAATTCGGATAGGTGCACTTTTTTTGATAGCTGCAGCTGTACTTAAACAGAAGGTGATGGATCGCTTCTCGGCAGCTGAGAACGTGTTCTATTAGATCCAGAAGGGGAAGTGTAAAAGCAAGCATGTTACATTATTTAAAGCAGGGGTCTCCAAACTTTCTAAACTAAGGGCCAGTTGACTTACCTTCACACTGTAGATGGCCTGATTGTGGCCATTGGGAGTACAAAATGTCCCGGCATCAGTGATAGTAAATCATCTCCCATCATTGGTGTCAGTGGGAGGAATTTTGCCCCATCATTGATGTCATTGGGGCCCCATTGTTGGTGTCATTGGGAGGAACTATGCCCCATAGGGGGAATTGGGAGGAATTTTGCCCCATCATTGATGTCATTGGCCCCCATTGTTGGTGTCATTAGGAGGAACTGTGCCCCATAGAGAGGAATTGTGCCCTTCATTGGTGTCAGTGAATAAAATTGTGCCTCAATGGCCAGATAAAAGCAAGCAAAGGGCCGCAGTTTGAAGACCACTGATTTAGGCTTGGTTCACATATGAGCCGCATGCGTCCTGGTTTACAGTTTCAGGTCTAATTTCAGCCTGAATTTTGGGCTGAATTCGGACCTGAAATGTACTAAAAGACGCACAGGCCTGGATTCAGGTATGGCCCATCTACGTTGCGCGGGCGTAGCGTACCGTATTTACGCTACGCCGCCGCAACTTAGAGAGGCAAGTGCTGTATTCACAAAGCACTTGCCTCCTAAGTTACGGCGGCATTGCGTAAATGGGCCGGCGTAAGCACGTGTAATTCAAAGTAGGCTGTAGGGGGCGTGTTGTATTTAAATGTGGCTTGACCCCATGTAGATGCATGGCCGAACGAACCGCGCATGCGCGCGCATGCTCAGTATCACGTCGTATTTACGCCCAAAAATACGTCGGCTCAATGCCTGTGACGTGAACGTAATTTACGCACAGCCCTATTCGCGTACGACTTACGCAAACGGCGTAAAAATATACGCTTGTTCCGACGTCCATACTTTGCATGGGATGCGCCCCCTAGAGACCAGCTTTATCTTTAAGCTGGCGAATCTCTAACGTAAACGCTGTAACTAATTGCGATGGGCGCACGTACGTTCGTGAATCGGCGTATCTAGTCATTTGCATATTCTACGCCGAACTCAACGGAAGCGCCACCTAGCGGCCAGCGTAAATATGCACCCTAAGATACGACGGCGTAGGAGACTTACGCCGCTCGTATCTTAGCCTAATTTAAGCGTATCTGGTTTACAGAATACGCTTAAATTTACGACGGCGCAGATTCGGACTTACGACGGCGTATCTACGCCGACGTAAGTCTCTGAGAATCTGGCCCACAGTGTTTTTCTGAAAAATGCTGCGGAGATATGTGAACCGGCTCCATAGAGAGCCGGTCAAAATCTCCTGCTATTGCGAATTCAGTGCGGGGATCCTGTATCAAATTCGCAATGGTGTGAACCCAGCCTTAAAGTGTAAACTTTTCTATCAGATTTGGAGTGGCAAATGTCCCCCCCAAATATATCACCCCTCCCAGCACAAATTCTGTTCCCCCATCCCCCCCCCTCCCATCACAAATTTTTGAAGTTTTGCTGATCTTTAGAGCACAGTTCCCCTTTAAGTTGCACGTCTTTAAGTAGGGTAAATCTATGTATTATTCACTGTGGTTGCTCATCTCTCCGGTTCACTGGAATTCCACCCCGCTTGGATTTTTTTTTTTCCCCAGCAATCTGGAACATTGAATACTGTATTTTATCACAAAAGGATAACATGACATATATTAGGTGCTTTCAAGAGATAGTTTAGTGCCGTTTGCTATATTTGGCTGCCTCCCTTCCTCTCTGCAGCTTTGCTGACTGTGTTGATGCTAAAACACATTTTATAGCCAAGCGGTGCATCGCACTGTTTTCGATTTTACTATGTTAGTTGTGTTACAATGATGCCTCTGTGATTTATGTGCCAGCTGTGGTTGTTGACGCACATTAAATCAGGGGTAACGCTCTGAAAGCTTGTATATCCAGCTAAATAAAACAGGGAGCTCATGAAATACATATGAATATGTTCCACATTATTATTAACGATGAGGGTTTCCATAATTGGTAAGTTGGTGTCGTGATGGAGCAGATTTTGATCGTCTGGGAAAAACAATTTGCATGACTTTTTTTAATTTAGACACATTGGCAGGTTACATTTTGAATTATATGAATAAATTGCAGCAGTTACTATGAGATCCTGTGAAAAAAAAAAAAACTGAGGCCCAGATTCACTAAAAAACGCCTATCTTTAGGCGGGCGTAGCGTATCTCAGATACACTACGCCGCCGTAACTTAGAGCGGCAGGTCCCGTATTCAGAAACACTTTCCGCTCTAAGTTACGGTGGCGTAGTGTATCTGATACGGCGTAAGCCCGCGTAATTCAAACTAGGCTAGTGTGGGCGTGTTTTATGTTAATGTATGGTGACCGGTGATTGACGTTTTTAACGAACGGCACATGCTCAGTATCACGTAGATTTTTCAAATTAAATTGCGCCCGCTCAACGCCTAGTCGACGTGAACGTAACTATAGTCCAGCCCCATTCACGGATGACTTACGCAAACGACTTAAAACGTGAAAAATGTGACGCTGTTCCGACGTCCATACCTAACATTAGTACGCCTCATCTACGCCTCATAGAGCAGGGGTAACTAAACGCCGAAAAAAGCCTTACGCAAACGACGTAAAAAAATGCACCGGCCGCACGTACGTTTGAGAACCGGCGTATCTAGCTCATTACCATATTCGACGTGTAAATCGACGGAAGCGCCACCTAGCGGCCAGCGTAAATATGCAACTTAGATACGACGGCGTAAGAGACTTACGCCGGTCGGATCTAATACAAATCTATGCGTAACTGATTCTAAGAATCAGGCGCATAGATACGACGCCTCAAACCCAGAGTTACGACGCGTATCTGGAGATACGCCCGCACAACTCGTACGAGAATCTGGGCCTGACTCTTTCTTGTGAGTTGAGGAACAAGTCAAAGGTTTGTAACGAGCGGTAGCGAAGATACGGACAGCAGCAGGAGTGACAAAGTCCATTGTGTGTAAACTCCACCATAACTTGCCGTGAATTCCAACATCAGAAGTAATACTTCTATACGTGCCAGATCATCCATCACCAATAAATTAGAAGCAAAGGCTTACCAGAAAGGTGGACCTCAAAGCTTAGAGGGCAATATTCAATTGAACATGGTACAATCCCCATACAGGATTAAGAATACGCCTTAGCCACCTTTACAGCTCTCAACGTCGCACCCAAAAACCAGTATCCGCAAAATAAAAAGAGATACTTAGATTATCACAGTCAGGGGGCAGGCTCAGAGACTAGTAGCTATAGCAGTAGAGCAGGTCCCACTGACCAGCTGGATAGATACATAAGCCGGTCATCCTGGCAGGTGACGCAGGCTCACCTGCGGTGCGAGGTCTAAGCACTAACTGGTATTCACAAGAGCTCCTGATGGTGGAGATTTTGCTGCGTGTTAGTATTAGGTTGCGGTCCTCAGCATTGCCCCACTAGGAGGTGAGCAACCCGGGGTCCAGTAGCAGATATAACAGAATGGGATCAAGCAGAAGCGTAGATGGTAAACAAGCCAAAGCTCAGTAACAAGTGATTGCAGGTTGGGATCAAGCAGAAGCATAGTTCAGGAACAAGTCAAAGGTTGGTAACAAGTGATTGCAGGTTGGGATCAAGCAGAAGCATAGTTTTGGAACAAGCCAAAAGTCGGTAACAAGTGATTACAGGTAGAGATAAGCAGACGTATAATTGAGGAACAAGTCAAAGGCCAGTAACAAGTGGTTGCAGGTTGGGATCAAGCAGAAGCATAGTCGAGGAACAAGCCAAAGGTTGGAAACAAGTGATTGCAGGTAGGGATCAAGCAAAAGCATAGTCGAGGAACAAGCCAAACGTTGGTAACAAGTGATTGCAGGTAGGGATCAAGCAGAAGCATAGTCGAGGAACAAGCCAAAGGTCAGTAACAAGTGATTGCAGGTTGGGATCAAGCAGAAGCGTAGTCGAAGAACAAGCCAACAGTCGGTGACAAGTGGTTGCAAGTTGGGATTAAGCAGAAGCATAGTTGAGGAACAAGTCAAAGGTTGGTAACAAGTGATTGCAGGTTGGGATTAAGCAGAAGCATAGAGGTGGAACAAACCAAAGATTGGTAACAAGTGGTTGCAAGTTGGGATCGAGCAGAAGCGTAGTTGAGGAACAAGCCAAAGCTTGGTAACGAGCGGTAGCGAAGATACGGACAGCAGCAGGAGTGACAAGACCGAGATATTGGCTGGAGAGAGCACAATAATCTAGCAAACAGGAAGTGACTTCAATAGGAAGTTCATGGGAGGAGCAAAAGGATGCAAGGTCCAAGAGAAACAAGACACACAGTAAGGTTGTCTAAGGAATCAAGCAGGGAGCTGTCCAGCGTCTCTGGTGGCTCAGCAAGAAGTGATACTGCCAGACACAGCAGAGGTTGCAGGCTCAGACCCTGGTCCTGACGTCAATGCAGCCCCTGAGGAAGTCCTATAGGGACAAAACGTGTAGAACAGAGCTTTCAGGTGCTAACGTCATCACGCACAGTGTAAATGGTAATGAATCATGGGAAATGAATAGGAAACATAGATTGAAATAAACTGAGCTTCTGGCTTTACATGGTTGCAATGTTTCCACCCAGTTAGAAACTCAAACTCAAATTATGATAAAATGTACTTCTAGATATACATACAGTAAATAATGGGGCTTATTGCCTGAAATTGTGCTTTTAAATGAAATCTATAGTAGTTGTGTTCATATTCTCTATATTTATTGTTATCAGAACTAAAATGAAAGTCAGCCTGCCTGAAAGAAGGCAACTGTTGTGGTGCTGCCTTCTTAGTTAACCCATAGTGCTTTGGGAATCCTTGTTCATAGTGTAAATGTTTCTTTGAAAAGCAAGGATTGTGTAGCCATATAAAATAGGGATAAAACAACAGTTTAAAAAAAAGTCTAAGCTTTAAACAAAAATATCTTAAACCCTTCTAGCTTGCCATTTACAGTCTAGCTTTCATAAACTTTCTTTTAAGTTGTTCTCTAACTACAACGCTGCTTTTTTTTTTGTGATTTACATTTTAGTTTTGATGAGAGAAAACCGAATCCTCCCCAGGTTTGCTCTATATCAGGAATTTAGAAAATATCATTATAGTGTTAAGCAGGAGCCTTTGCCTGCTATAATCACATGATCCATCTAAATGTGGTTGTAAAAAAGCAGTGCCGTCCCCCGAGCTTCCATACAGACACACTGCAAATGTCTCAGAGATCAAACTGTAATTACAGCAATCCCAAGGAATGGCTGCAGATACCTGAAATTCTATATCAACCGCTATGTAGACTTTCATAGAAGTGAGTTAGTTAAAGAAGAAAGCGGTGAGAATTCTGGGTAGCCCACACGGCCATGGAAGATTTCGAAAAATAACACTGAACTCCAGTCTTATATTTTGGGGACAAAAGAGGGTTTGCGTTAATCTGGCCCCTGGGGCACTATTTTCATCCACTGACACCAACAATGGGGTATAATTCCCCCACTGACTCCAATGAAGGGGAAGACTTCTTCCCAATGATACCAACGATTGGGCACAATTTCTATCAATGACACCAATAATGGGGCCCAATAACACCAATGATGGGACACAATTCCTCCCAATGATACTAATGCCGGGTACACACAAGAGGGTTTATCCGCGGAAACGGTCCTCCGGACCGTATCCGCGGATAAATCCTCTGGCGGATTTTGATCTCCTGGTTGTACTAACCAGGAGATCAAAATCCCCGCGGAATTCCGTCCGCGGTGACGTGTCGCGCCGTCGCCTCGCGATGATGACGCGGCGACGTGCGCGACGCTGTCATATAAGGATATCCACGCAATCATTACGACGCATGCGAGGGATGTGTTCGGACGGATCGATCCGGTGAGTCTGTACAGACCACCGGATCGATCCGCTGGAGCCGATTCCAGCGGATAGATTTCTTAGCATGCTAAGAAATTTTTATCCGCTGGAAATCGGTCAGCCCGAAATATATCCGCGGATAAATTTCCGCTGGATCGTACACACCAGCGGATCTATCCGCTGAAACCGATCCACGGATCAATTTCAGCGGATCGATCCTCTCGTGTGTACGGGGCCTTAGGATGGGGCTCAAAGACACTGAAGATAAGGCACAATTCCTCCCAATGTTACTAACGATGGGGGTCAAAGACACCAATGATAAGGCACAATTCCTTCCAATGATACTAACAATGGGGGTCAAAGACACCAATGATGAGGCACAATTCCTTCCAATGATACTAGCGACGGGGGTCAAAGACACCAATGATGAGGCACAAGTCCTCCCAATGATACTAACGATGGGGGTCAAAGACACCAATGATGAGGCACAATTCCTTCCAATGATACTAGCGACGGGGGTCAAAGACACCAATGATGAGGCACAATTCCTCCCAATGATACTAACGATGGGGGTCAAAGACACCAATGATAAAGCACCATTCCTCCCAATGATACTAATGATGGGGGTCAAAAACACCAATGATGAGGCACAATTCCTCCCAATGATACTAATGATGGGGGTCAAAAACACCAATGATGAGGCACAATTCCTCCCACTGACACTAAAGATGGAGCACAATTCCTCCCACTGACCCCAGTGATGGGGCACAGTTCCTTCCACTGACACCAATGATGGGGCACAATTCCTCCCACTGACACTAAAGATGAGGCACAATTCCTCCCACTGACTCCAATGATGGGGCACAATTTCTCCCACTGACACCAAAGATGGTCCCCCTCAAGTCTGAAGCACAGTAAACTGGCCCTTTGTTTGGAAAGTTTATGGACCCCTGGTATATCGGATTTGTATTTCTGTCTATCCAGTCCACAGATTTACACAGCTCTGCTGCTAAGCTCAGCATAGTTCTATCTAGGTAGGACTAGGTCTAGGTAGGACAGGAGACCTTACAGATCTTGTGCCTCGACCAGGCTTTGATTGGACTGAGCTCATCTCTCTGTCACCCTGTTCTCGTCTCAAGCTTAGCATGCTTCTTGTGAGCACAGGAACACTGCAGTACAACTGACTGACTTTGTGCTGCTTCTGGGCCAGATTCACGTAGATTCCGGTGTAGAGTAGCGTAAGCTATTTACACTCCGCCGCCGCAACTTAGTGGAGCAAGTGCCGTATTCTCAAAGCACTTGCTCCGTAATTTGCGGTGGCGTGGTGTAAATGGCCCGGCGTATCCCCGCGTAATTCAAAGGGGGCGGCTTGTATTTAAATTAAGCGCGCCCCCGTGCCGAACGAACTGCGCATGCGCTGGCCTTAAACGTAGCCCCGTGCGCATGCTCCGTAGTACGCCGCAAATACATTGGTTTCGACGTGAACGTAATTAACGCACAGCCCTATTTGCGACGAGTTACGTAAACGACGTAAACAACGGATAAACCCGACGCTGTCCCGACAGCCATACTTAACATGGCATACGGCGGACCGACGTAAGGTTACCCCTCATATAGCAGGGGTAACCTTACGCTTACGGAAACAACGTAAACTATGGCGAAGCGGCGCAAAAACCTTCGGGAATCGGCGTATTGTCTCATTTGCATATGCAAAGCTGAAATCTACGTAAAAGCCACCTAGCGGCCAGCATAGTATTGCATTTAGGATCAGATGGTGTAAGTGACTTACACCAGTCGGATCCTAGCCTAATTCTGGCGTATCTTGTTTTGAGAATACAAAACAATGATACGCCGGCGGGATTTTCGAATTACGCCGGTGTATCTGTAGATACACCGGCGTAATTCTTTTGAGAATCTGGCCCTTTGTCTCTCCAAGACTAAGCTCTGCTAGACATTGCAAAAGGCTGATACCAGGTCAGATTTAAGTGATATACTACTTGCATTTAAAGTAGTACTTGCCTGGAGTTTGGCTTTAAGAAATAAAAAAGCGTGGTGCTTCTCGAAGACTAAATCTAGGTAATATGAGTAGTCTGCCATGTGTCACTTCTCCGCTTTATCCTTGGCGTCCCTGAGGCATGTCAGCGCAATTGCATTTCCAAGGTGCGTGAGAATAGGCAACACAGCGAATGTCCATGTCAACACCTTTGATGAGCATTGACTCCCATATATCGAGACAGCCTTTCCCGGCATCTGCTGATGCTCAATCACGCTTCACGGGCTCCCAAACAACCCTCTCTATTTTATGGCATTAAATCCAGACCGAGGAGAAGTAGGTCTGCTTGGCTGTATAAGACTCCTGACCTTTGCCGTCTCCATCTGACCTCTTTCGATTTTCGATGCCGCCGAGTCTTATTGCCTTTGGAAAGAAGGTGTAGAGTTGGCTTTCTTTGAAAGAACTTTCCTGACCTTGGGTTTATTGAGTGTTGAAGCTCGTAGCCGTCTGACACAAAAGCAATACCGTTCCAGATTTGCTCTGAATGCTAAGAATTGTCGGAGAGAACATTTCAGGCTGGGTGACGTGGGCTTCAGGTGCGAGCGCTTTTATTTCGTGTGTGATTAATGGTGGATATCTTCCTTGAAAAAATACACTATCAGAAGAGCTTGTAGTCAAAGAATGGAGGCCTTGTGGATTTACAGCCTGTAAGCAACGTGACTTTTTTTTTTTTTTTTAAAGGAATCGAAATTACTGAATTAGATTGGATGAAGTAAGAAAAGTGCATTTACAAATCAGTTAAGGAAGGGATTTCTTTAAGGGCAGCCCCACCCAGATCAGTAAAGAGGCATTTTTGGAATGGGAAATGGCGAAGCATTGAGTGATCCAAATAATACACTCCCTCTAGAGCAGTGGTTCTCAACCTGGGGGTCGGAACCCCCTCGGGGGTCAAATGATGATTTGCCAGGGGTCACCAAATCCTGGGCTGTTCCTGAAGCCCACACTGTTCTCCAAGGAAGGTAGATGATAAGAGGGGGAGGAACAAAGAAAAAGGGAGAGCAAGGAAAAAAAGAGAGAGCAAGAAAGACTGTTAGAGGGAGGGATGGGGGGAAAAAACAAGGAATTAGGATAGAGAGATGAAAGGGAAAGAAAGGAGAACAAAGAGAAAGAGAGGTACATCCTGAAATGTACAATAAGGGGTTTTAATACTGTACGAGTGGAAGGAACTCAGGAAGAGCTATATGTCCGCGGGTTAGGGGCGCAAATTACTTGTCTTGCCTTGGGTGCTTTCAACCCACACTATGAAAATAATTTTACTGTTGGGGGTCCCCACAACTTGGGAAATTTTATCAAGGGGTCACGGCACTAGAATGTTGAGAACCACTGCTTTAGAGCCCTCAGTCCAGTCAACTGGTTGAAAGCCATGGTCTG
Source organism: Rana temporaria (assembly GCF_905171775.1). NCBI lineage: Eukaryota > Metazoa > Chordata > Amphibia > Anura > Ranidae > Rana > Rana temporaria. The sequence goes on along the minus strand of NC_053498.1, from coordinate 145,406,375 downwards.
ATGGATTTTCCAGTCCTGAGGCCTGATCCTTACATTTTTTTGCATTGACTTTTGTGGCCATGGTATCTATTATGTGACTACTATGAACACAACAGTACAACAGTCTACCCAATGTAAAAAGCATATACATACATTATATTGTCAAAAGTATCGATACGCTTGCCTTTACACGCACATGGGCCCGGATTCACATACCTGGTTAACCTATCGTGTGTACGAGGCCTTACTTTTTGTGAGAATTTTTTTTAAATATTGTGGATAATGATGCTTCTGAAACCCTCAGAAACCATTTAAAGCTTTAATTATAATTAAATACGTTAACAAAACAAAAATCACCTTTCCCATTGATGCCAAGGCAAGTTATGCCAAAATCTCTGGATTTTCGCCCACATTTTGGTAAAATTTATATTTTCAATTCCACTCATCCCTACGGTCTACCTTCTCCCCCTCTTTGTGTTTCAGGGTATAGTAACAACGTTAGGTTGAAAAAAAATACACAAGTCCATCTATTTCAATCAATAAAAAAAACAAAAAACAAACAGAAAACCTCCATATACACAATCCTATAACCACAGTTGATCCAAAGTAAGGCAAAAAAAAAAAACATAATTCAATTTGCTACAGTAGGGGAAAACATTCCTTCCTGATCCCCCAGGAGGCAATCAAATATTCATTGGATAAACTACACCTTGTGTTATTATCTATAAATGATAGTATTCAGTTATATTTTGTGCTTTTAGGAATGCATCCAGCTCTTTTTTAAAACAATCTACTGAGCTGGCCAGAATTAGTTCTTGAGGGAGTCTATTCCACATTTTCACAGCCTTTAATCTGAAGAAGCTGTCCGGAGAGTATAACGCTCCTGTTCCATGGCAGCTGTCGGTCTCGTTCCAGCATCCCGGTTTTGGCCGAGCTCTACTTTCCCTGTCTGTCTACCTGCAGGGTGATTGATGTAGACACAGCCTCTGGGTGGCATCCAAACCAGTTTTAAGCCTGCCAAGCCCTTAGTGTCATGCTTGTGTTTGCAAAACATGCTTCAAGCTTCCCGTTTACCTGCCTTTTTCCCGTGCCTTGACCTTTAACTACGCCCAATCCCCACCTTGCTAGGTAGTTTGTATTTCCTTGTTATCGGCCTCAGATTGGACTTTGGACTACTCTCTGAACTCTATCTGCATTTTGACTACGGATTTGGCCATGACTATTCTCTGAACATTGCCTGTCCTGAACCCGGACTGCCGTTAGACCACTCTACCTGTCGACCAAACCTCAAGTACCGGTTTGCTGTGCTTAGCTGCGGCGTGGTGGCCATGCACTATAGCATTGTGTATAAGATCTGGGGGCAACTGTATACTGGTAGGCATGCTTGCCTCAAAGGAAAGGGGGTCGCTATAGGTGAAGAACATAAAGCCAGATTTGGTGCCTGACCACTTATGCTAGGGATATGCATGACAGACATATTTCCATATGTGGAGATTAAATCTCTTTTTCTCCAGATGTAAAGAGTGCCCCTTTGGGCATGGTGTCCCAGGATTCAGGTATTAAAGGATAAGTTCACCTTTTTTACAAAAAATAATGGACTTGTGTCTTTTTTCAACTTCACCTACTATGTATGTAACTATGTAACTATCAAAACACTCAGAGCGCCGTAATAGTTCATTGAGAACTACAAGCCGACAGCCGCTAAGGCTGTTGGGACTTGTAGATTTCCATTAACTGTGAATGAGTGATGCGGCTGGGCGGGCGGAGCCTTGCACGCCTGGGTTTTTTCTTTTTTTGACAGCTGACAAACTGGTGATGCGCCTTTTGCGCCGGGGGTGAAGCTTTTGTCATACGTCAATCACTTAGTCTCTGAATAGAAACGCCCACTCCCGCGGGATTCACTAACCGGAAGCCGGGGGGGAAATACCTATACTACGGTATGTAAACAAAAAAAAAACAGCATACTGTAGAGGTCGGCAGTATGCTGGATTGAATGGTATATACTTGTTTTTAGGGTGAACCTCCGCTTTAAGGAAACTTCAGAGTCCGGTCACACATTCATCATATGAAATAGAAAGATAAACTCATTGCACAACATTCTTCTAAAAGCACAGAGTTTAATAAAAGATGTACTTACAAAAAAAAAATGATAAAATTAGGTTTAAATGGAAACAATCGTTTGTCCAGCAGCCTCCACGAGTGTCGGACGTCATCGCTGCTCCATGTCTAGCCTGACGTACGTTTCGTCCAATGGGAAGTCTTCTGTGTTTCATTGTACCTGCCTGAAGTTTAACTTTAACATTACTAGAAAAAAAATTATAGAAAATAAAATATTACATTTTATTGCTCTCTTTGACCGTAAACAAAAGAAAATCTCATTCTGTAGCTCTCCTAGTTCCCATGCTTTAATTACAACTTCAAGCAAGGTTCCTTTGTTTGGTAAGTGACCATCCTCACGTAGCGTAGTCAATACTAATACTAATTACTAGTTACTAATACTTTAGTAACTTCTACAAAAGCATTTTTTTTCCTTTAGAGATCCAGCAGCATCCCAGGATTTCTTCTCTTCTTGAAAGCTTCGGGGGCCACCTGCGGCCTTGTCGCGGTGACAGATCTTTAAATTAGTTTGAGTTTTGAAGTTTGCAGGGAGCACTGGTCGATGTATTTAAATAAAGGTTGTTTATACAATTTATCTACAAATCTTATTATGTACATTATGCAGTGTCACCAGTTTTGGCAGCCGAGGTAATGTTCTCGCATTTGTAATTATGAGAATGAATCGGATGTTGATACGATTTTTCCGTACGCGGCTCGGAAAGGCTGCGCGTTTAGACCCTTTCAAGGCTCCATGAGTCTTTGTAGATGTTGAAAGAACAAAAGGAGAAACTGACTTTGTTATCTACCATTGTGATTTGTAATGCCCTCATCAAAATGCATTCTGTTATATATCAGGCCAGTACATCCCAGAGAACTCTTTTATTGATCTTATTAGCAATGGAATGCCATTTGCATGACGATGGAGATTTAAAGCTAAAACAAATGAAAACTATTTTTAATACATTTATGTATTAATTCAAAATGGACTTTAACATGAGCCTAGTAGGAAATGCCTGGCATTTCTTCTTTTCTTTAGCGATAAATAGCCATCCTTAGTCTATCCAAAGTTTCCGCTGGAGTCGGGTTTTAATTGCTTTCTCTTCTGATCATTTCCTGAACCTGCTATTATTTTTATGAATGTTTTTGAAAAAAAAATTTCCACAAAGCGGGCAAATGATGTCATTTGTGCCTAGTGGCCCTATAATCAAACACATGGGCTGTGCAACAAAGCAGCGTGATCATTTTCATGTCAGATGTTCATTAAGCCCGGAAACATCTATCTGTTGTTTTCTTCACATTATCTGTTAATTTGTATCGTGAAAAGATGCACCGAATTTATTTATTTAATTTTTTTAGCCAAGCAGTGTAAATCGCAAACAGTGGAATGCAGTTTGATAGTCATTAACTTTAAGCCGTAGATGTAATTTAAAGTTCGTGTTTTTTGCTTTCTAACCATCGATCCTGAGGTTCTCCGTCTACGCGGTCTCCTCGCCGACGACAAATAAAGCACTTTTTGAAATGTGTAGATGGTTTAATTTTAAAGAGAGGCCAAATTATTCAACTTGACAACCCTCCCATTAAGATGAAGAGCCAGAAAAGATCTGTACAATGGCATATCTCCTGAGACGCTCACGATTTGTGACAACTGAGCTTGTTCCTAAATTTGGCTGCAAATTTATCCTAAAGGGATATTTACTTGTGTTCTTGTTCGGGGTGTAGCAGTTGTATAAATTAAATTCTGCCGGCTACAATTGTGAGGTCAGGATGGTTTATGTTTTAAGCGCAATCGTTTATATAGAAAGTCAATTAAAGAGTTGTTACCTTCATCCTCCCTTACATAGATATTGTATTTTAAAGTCATTGCATCAAAGGAAATGCTTATCGTGTTTCCAGTTGAATTTACATCTGTTGGCCCTATTATACAATTACTGTTATGGGATACTTGTGTAAAGTTATGCTGAAATAGGTGTAAAATTTAAAGAAACAAAGTGCTCTAGGACTCAGGGGTCCCATAATGCCCCGCCAGAAGTTGCACACAGTCCATGATGGGCTGCCATATGCTAAGGCATTGATTGTCCACCACTGACCAGATGATATTCAAGGTCTAAGCAACATAGGAGGTGGGAGGAGATCCAAGGCTTCTCCATGGTTATAAGTACCACTTCCTCAAGCTCATGAATCCCTAGAACTATGCATACTGACTAATGGTACGTGTACACAACTCCTTCCAACACCCATGTAGCCTTGAACCTCACTAGGATTGGTAATAGGATTGCCCCAGTAGACTACCCCCTCTAATTAAAGTTACACAGGTTGGGCTTTGCACCTATTAATTTCTATGTTAAGGCCTTCACTTGGACTTGTATACTTTTCTGGGGTAGTAGGTGGGAAGGGGAATCCAAGGTTGCTCCAAGCATATCTTGCCTAGATAGCAACATTTCCTTCCGGTAATGAATTCCTAAGACCATGTATACTTACTGAAGGGTTAATAATGCTTCTATGCTGTATATTCTTCTCTATTTCTGCTATAACTATGCATGACTCACGGTCTCATGGTCATGGGATTGTGTTTGCATGTCCATATTTTATCAGTAGAAATGTTCCTGCAAGAACATCTTGGCTTGTAAACATTGCTGGAATGCATCGTATGATTGTTAACTCTTGTTCAGACCAGTTTCAAACGGTCTACCATTTTTTTTATTTTAAGTGTATATATGCTTGGGATTCTCCCAGAATAAGCTGAACATGTTTTGACCTCATCGTGTCTGTGGAGTCATTATGTGGTCCCGGAGCTCCGTTTGGGAGTTGCTCAGCCGTCCAGTTCTGAAAGTCCCCAACACTTACTAATGACACTACATGTATACAACTGCCTCCACCACCCATGTAGCCTTGCACCTCACCAGGATGGGTAATATGGTTGCCCAGGTAGACTGCTAACCTTATTAGGGTTATACAGGTTGGACTTTGCACCTATTAGTTTACATGGTAAGGCCTTCACTTGGAATGATATAATTTTTCTGGGGTAGTAGGTGGTTAGGGGAGATCCAAGGTTGCTCCAAGCATATCATATCTAGATTGTACCATTTACTTAAGTTCATTATTCCCTAGAACTATACATACTGACTAATGTCAACATGACAACATGTATACAACTCCTTCCACCACCCATGTAGCCTTGCACCTCACCAGGGTGGGTAATAGGGTTGCCCCAGTAGACTGCCAATCCTATTAGAGATACACAGGTTTGGCTTTGTACCTAGTAGTTTCCATGTTAAGGCCTTTAGTTGGAATTATATACTTTTCTGGGGTAGTAGGTGGTTAGGGGAGAACTAAGGTTGCTTCAAGCATATCATGGCTAGAAAGTGCCATTTCCTTATTATTCCCTAGGACAGTAATGGCAAACCTTGGCACACCAGATGTTTTGGAACTACATTTCCCATGATGCCTAACTACACTGCAGAGTGCATGAGCATCATGGGAAATGTAGTTCTAAAACATCTGGGGTGCCAAGGTTTGTCATCACTTCCCTAGGACCACATATACTGAATAATGGTACGACATGTAAACAACTCCTTCCACCATCCATGTAGCCTTGTACCTCACTGGGATAAGTAATAGGGTTACCCCGGTAGACTGCCGATCTAATTAGTTACACAGGTTGGGCTTTGCACCTATCAGTTTGCATGTTAAGGACTTCAGTTGGAATTATATACTTTTCTGGGGTAGTACCTGGTTAGGGGAGATCTAAGGTTGCTTCAAGCATATCATGTCTAGATAGTACCATTTCCTTGAGTTCATGAATCCCTAGGACCACTTATACTGACTAATGGTACTAGATGTATACAACCATGTAGCCTTGCACCTCACTAGGATGGGTAATAGGGTTGTGCCAGAAGATCACACAACCTGAGATCAGAGGATTACCGCTCTGCATGGAGCTCATATGGTTGGGGGGGGGGGAGGGTTATGAATGCTACATTTCAGCTTTAAAGAATCAAATCTTTCTAAAACCAATTACACTGATGGATTAGTTAAAAGTCAATCCTAGTAAAAAAGGATGTCCAATCCTGATGGGAAAACAATTTGATTTTTTTTCTTTGTTGTATCAATGGATTTTGAGCAATAGATTAACATTTTCTAATCTATAATCGATCGCTTTCCGTTGCGTTTATGGCTGGCACAGGACTGTGTTTTCCTTGTAGTGGTTTTATTGGCCTGTTTTCCCTTTACAGATTACTGCATGGCAGTCGTCGTCTGGCCCCGGAGGTTTCTGTTGTGTCTGCATCAAATAAATATAGAATTTTTCTTCTCCTTGCAAGAACGACTCAGTGAAATTTCTTTATGACAAGCAAGCTGCAAATTGTAACAGATATTCTACAGATGTGACCTTTTAAAGGGGAACTAAAGTTTTCTTTTTCTTTTTTTTTTTTAATGCAAACACTTTGAAATTGCTGGTTAAACATGGTAAATCCGTGTTACCAGGGCCGGGACAATGGGTGGGAAGAAGGGGTGGCTGCCCTGGGTGCAGTGTGTATTCAGTATCATTACTTTTGTCAACCCAGTGCTGGAAGCAGCAAGGAGAGGAGGAGAGACAAGCGTATTTGCACAGCGAGGAATAGTACGCTATCCTGTGTCTGTGGGAGGAATGGTGCCCCATCACTGGTGTCTGTGGGAGGAACCGTGCCCCATCACTGGTATCTGTGGGAGGAATGGTGCCCCATTGTTGGTGTCTGTGGGAGGAATAGTGCCCCATTGTTTGTGTCAGTGGATGGAATTGTGCCTCAAGGGCTAGATAAAGGCAAGCAAGGGGCCCCATCTGGCCCACGGGCCGCAGTTTGGAGACCGCTGTTCTAGAGGTATCCCACAGGCAGGCCCGGATTTCCCACAAGGGGGTGCATTGCGGAACCTGGCCTTGGGGTGGCAGGGAGAGCAAATCCGGCCCTGCCCACAGGTATGGCACATACATACGTTCGTTGTTCCAAACTGATCATATCTTGGTCCAATTGCCATACCTTGAATTCAGCTTTACATGGTGCTGTCAATCAAATGACAAAAGAGTGAACAGGACAGGACTGGGAGGAGCCACGTTGTTCTGTTCTATGACCTGTTTTCCTTCCTATGAAATCATAGGGAGGGAGGTGTGAAAAGCCTTTGACCTTTGATCTGTGCAGCTCACAGTGCTCAAGCCAAGAGATCATAGAGAATTCTAGAGAATCCTAGATCCCATTGATCTACCATTGCAGTAAACTGGGAAACATATTGAAAAAGACACAAGAAACGCAGATTTTAAAGTGGAGGTTCACCCGAAAAGTTAATCTTTAACCTTAGATTGATGCTCATTTTGTCAAGGGGAATCGGGTAGTTTTTTTTTAAATCTAAGCAGTACTTACCGTTTTAGAGAGCGGTCTTCTCCGCCGCTTCCGGGTATGGGCTGCGGGACTGGGCGTTCCTATTCTATTGACAGTCTTCCGACAGGCTTCCGACGTTCGCATACATCGCGTCACGATTTTCCGAAAGTAGCCGAACGTCGGTGCGCAGGCGCCGTATAGAGCCGCACCGACGTTCGGCTTCTTTCGGCTACTCGTGACGCGATGTATGCGACCGTCGGAAGCCTGTCAATCAAATAGGAACGCCCAGTCCCGAAGACCATACCCGGAAGCGGCGGAGAAGATCGCTCTCTAAAACGGTAAGTACTGCTTAGATTTTTAAAAAAAACACCCGATTTCCCTTGACAAAATAAGCATTAATCTAAGGTTAAAAAAAAAATTTCGGGTGAACTCCCGCTTTAAGTATGCATGCTTGTATTTTTTTACTGTTTGTGTTAAAAAAAAAAAGATGTTAGTTCTTATTTAGAAATATTTATGACCAAAATCTGCAAACACAGGCAAGGCGCTGTCCAGTCATTTGCGTCTTCTCTTATGTAACACATAAAATTCCAATATCATGCATTGTGTGAGCCCCCCAGGGGAATATACTCTGAGTGTATCTATAATTTACCGTCGGTTACACCTTCTCAAGCTATAAATAGGCCATTAAATCATTATACCTTAAAGAGGGACGCAATATCCATCTCCCGGAATAAATGGTTAACAAGTCTGTGAGCTGATTTACTCTCTCTGTCAGGCTGTAAATAATCAATATTTTTTGACTCGGAGTCGGAAGGTCAGGAAGGATGTCAGTCTACTCTTATTCACCAGGTAACATAAATCCAGCTACCCATTGGGTATGCCGGAAAAGAGACGGCATACCGGAATACCTTCATTACGAGTATGTAGGTGGACATAGACAAATAAATATCATCTGAAATATTAGAACTTGTAATTTCATTTAAGTTATTTGTAAAAAAAAAAAAAATTTTTTTTTATGTTTTTTGTATTTTTTAATTAACTTGTAATAAAGAATTTAAAATAGCGCGGCTTTCGTCTAGATCAGGGATGTCAAACTTAAATTCATTGCGGGCCGCAACAGCAGTGTGATTTCCCTCAAAGGGCCCGTTGTATCTTGGGTGCAAAGAGGCAAGGGCAGTAAGGTTGACCAATGGACTGGACGTACATCCCAAAAAGTCTAGAAAGTGGAGAAAGAACTCCCCTTTACGGGACTTCAATGGCCCAAATAGTAGTACACAAAGGATAATATAAAAATATACAAGTTTATTATGATATAAATATAGATAAAATGAATCAGTAAGTGGCTAATGACATGATGATTGCATACACATGGCAAACATAAAGAAAAAAGGCTCTAGAAGGGTCCAAGGACTACCGCGATGAGAGTCACCACGACAGAACATACGGACCACACCCGACGTGTTTAAGAGACTTCCTTCTTCATGGAGTGTGTAGAGAAGTTATACTTATGTTGCCCGAACAGATACAAGTACATCTTATAGCCACAGAGTGATTTTTTAACAGCCAGACAATCATGTTCCAACCAGGATCCAAGCAGTGCTGCCAAGGGCCTCCAAAGATGCAAACGACCAACAAGACCAGCAAATATATAAAGCACACCCACAAGAGGCAGTAAAGTACTTACAAATACTTTTTTATGATGCTGAAAGGGTCCTCGTGGTCTGATCACATGGAGAGAAAAAAAAAGATGTTTAGCCAATGTGGTTCACTCCCCAAAAGGGGACACACTGCATAGGTGTTGCCTGGAGGTGGGAGATGAGCCCACCTCCAGGCTTCTAGGGTGCACTGCATACAGAGTGCAAGGTTCAGGAAAGACATTATGTACAGAGTGCAGAGTTCAGGATTACGATATGTACAGAATGCAGGGTTTAAGGGTGCGCTAGGTACATAGTACAGCGTTCAGGGGTGTGCTGTGTACAAAGTTTAGGGTGTGCAACCTCATCCCCCAAACACCCCCCAAAGCTTCCTTGCATCTCTCTCCTACCTGGCCCGGCTCTAGTACTTCCCTGTGTAAGCAGCGTACCTTGCAGGTAGATCATTATCACTCTCTCTATCTCTGAAGATCTATCCCTGTGGGCCCCACCATGAGCATGTGTAGGGATCTGTTAGATCCAGACAAATAGTGACCCAGGAAACCATTAAGGAACCATGATTCTCTTGCTCTCCCTCTGCAATTCCGCTGTGGTTTGAGCACCACCGACAGTTAAGAAAGCAAACTGCACCTGCCTACAGGTAGATGACACTGCAACCTATAGCTAGAGGTAGGTGGATGGTACAAAGTTCAGGGTGTGCAACCTCATCCCCCAAACACCCCCCAATTTGTGTTCAAATTACTCTCACTTACTCGTTATATTAATATGATCCCTGTAGAGCATTTTTTCCACTGAGTGGAGAAGGATTAGAACAAATCCAGGAAAAGTATAACACCGCTCAGACTGTGGATGAGAGAATCCCCGTGGGTGCTGGCCCTGGCTCACCACTGTCAATGATAACTGAAGATTGGCCGCACACCATGGAGGGAAAACTTCTGTAGAATGTATTATGTATTGTCACCATGCCATAGGACGTTACAGGAACATCTGTTGACGCGTTTCACATGAGTAACTTGTGCTTGTTCACAACACAAAAAAGGATTAGAATATCTCTCCATTTTTATTGCTGTCTGTGCCCCCATTAAGGAGACCCCCTCTCTATTTGTCCTGTTTACCATTATCATCAAGTTAAAAAAAATTGGGGTTGCCCCCAGAAAAGTAATAAAAGGGTAAATCTTCCAATGGAGACGCTAGTTCTGATGACCTGGGGGTCCCCTAGGCATTCCCTTTAATTTGCAGGGATTTCCTCTCACTTCCTGTTTGGCTATGGGACAGGAAATGAAGGGAAATTTCTCCAATGGGACACCAATGGTGAAAAAAAGAGCTAAATCCCTCCCTTGCTCTATCCAAAACAAGAAAAAAAAAACATTTTGCCCATCGTTCTACTTGCAGTGCTAGAGCCAGCCCTGTGTACTAATAAGCTGTAAGAGAAGTTATAGGATGGGCTAACATGGAGGCACAAACAGAACACAAGGATATCTTCTATGTAATAACATACATCCCAACATTTTAAGATGGGAACGAGGGACACCTATTAGCAAAAGCATGTGGGCATAGGACACACTCCCCGCCATGCCCTCCTTAAGGGGGAAATTATAGAAAAAATATGATTAGTTGTTAAACCCACAAGCCCTTTGTTTTAACCTTACTATTCCTTGGCTCTACTGGCCTTGGAAATTTACAAATGCAGCAATTTAGAATTTGGATGAAAGGTTTAGCACTGGGAAACACTTTTTGAAAGATAAATAGTGCATTTTATATACAATTATATAGATTAGACCAAAATGAGGGACAAATGAGGAGGAAAAAGGGACAGCTGGACTTTGTTCCAAATCAGGGACAGTCCCTCAAAATCCGGGACAGTTGGAAGCTATGTGTAATAATACTCCTGGTGGCCCGTTAAGCAGGTATTGGCGTAGCATCTGCCAAACTGCGGCTTTTATTCTATGCAGCCATATAGTACCCTGAGGGTAGGTGGATCATTAGTGTACATTGCTTTACAAACCCCTTTCCAAGTAACACAAAATCCTATATGTACACATGCTTCAGCTAGGTATTTAACTTCAAAGATGGAGTTGCTCTTTAATTAAACCTTCACATCATATTTACTTTATGCAACATCACATTTTAAGCTCTAGAAGTTACTATTTATTCTAGACTTATTTAAATGATACAGTAAAAAAAAAAGCACTAATAGCACCATCTGGCAGGGCTAACGTGTTTGCAGAGTAAAGATCTCAAGAGATACTTTCCGCTTAATGCATATCCCTTCTCCATATCCTATTATATTCATAAGAGAGAAACAGTGGGGGAAAAATAACAGAAAATTATTTTGTATAAAGTATGGTGTATGCTCGAGTCTAGTGTAATAGCTATATAGGCTTAGTAGGGATGCGTCTAGGGCTGCCTGGTTCAAAGAGGCAGATTTATGAGAATCTTAAAACTGTAACTAATGTTTTATTTTCCTAAAACCTTGGTGAAAATTGGATTATTTGGGCAAAATTTTGCCGGTTTTGTAAACTGCATCGGAGGTGGCGTCTTATTTTTTTCCCAATTTTTTTTTTATTAATCTGTTGCAATTTTCTTACCTGAAGGTCCTGTCAGTAACAGCGGGCTGATAACATGGAAAAAAAATTCCAGGTATGGATGGTTTTTATAGCTTTACATTGGTCCAGCTTGGACCAATGTAACTATACCCATAGGCGTGCCTGGGCACTCGCTAATCACTTGTGCGTATTCAAATTATCGCTTTGTGTAGCAGCCGGGAGATAGGTAGAATCTCCATCTTACCAGCTCTTCCATACGCACTTCTCTTTCACTGTGCCAGCAGGGAGATCAATGTGCCAGGGGATATATATATATATATATATATATATACATACATATATACATGCACACACACGCATATGCGTTTGAGCTTTGGGGTGCACACCCTAATGCAAAAGGCCGTGCACTCCTATGCCTATACCATACCTGTGGGATCCCTCTACAAGCTGGAAATCAATGTAGTAGGCACCCCTGCTGCACTGCTACTGCTGTGTGTTGAGTTATTTTGAAGGGGCCGCAAATTTACACTGTTAGTGCCGGTTCACACTACATCAACATGAAAGTCGGCAACTTGAGGCAACTTCGAGGCAACTTCAAGGCAAGCTCGAGGCAATTTTGAGTGAACTTCGAGGCAACTTAGAGGCAAGTTCGAGGCAATTTTGAGGCAACTTAGAGGCAACTTCAAGTCGTCTCCAGGACAGCCAACTTTGCCAGTGGTCAATCAAACAATAATCAGCTCTGTGGGAGGGGGAGGGGTTTGACTGAGAAAACTATTTTCTCTTCCTGTAAAGTTGCTTCAGTTAAGACACTGATCCGACTTTGGAGGCGACTTCCATTGAAATCAATGGGTACAAGTCGCCTAGAAGTCGCCTCAAAGTAGTACAGGAACCTTTTCTGAAGTCGGAGCGACTTTAGTAGTGTACATTAAGACGGCTCTCATTCACTTTAATGTCATTTCTTATTAGGATCCCAAGTCGCGGTAGTGTGAACGGGCACTTATACAAGCTGTTCACTCACTACTTTACATTGTAGCAAAGTGTCATTTCTTCAGTGTTGTCACATGAAAAGACAGAATAAAATATTTACACAAATGTGAGGGGTGTACTTACTTTTGTGAGATACTGTACAGTGAAGCATGATGCCAAATATACTTCTAAAACAAATTTCAGTGCTTTTCGTGGTTACAGTAGCCCCTTGTTCAAAAAAAAATGACCCCTCACTAGCCTCATTATTTTCCTTTTTTTTTTCCACAGAAAAAAAAACCAACAAGCAAAGTAAAAATAAAAATGTACACAAATATTAACCAAATACACAAAAAAGAAAACAAAAGAACACTAATTGAAACAAATTAAGTTATAATAAAATTAAAAAATTTAAATGTGTAGAAGTTTTTCAAGCAAAGTTTGCCTAAATTTTAATGTCGGCCAAATCAGTACTTCTGCTTTAAAAATCGATTTCGCCAAAACTGCCCCACTTGTCCCCAGTCAGGAGCAACGTGTCCATGAAAGTCATTTTGAGACTTTGGAACTGTATGTATAAGTCGAATCCCGTCTTGCAAGCGGCTCAGCCTATCGTCGCTAGAAATGGATGAGCTTCTTTCTAGTGACAGAAAGTGTTTGTATTCCCTCCTTCGGTCCTCAATCAATGTTATGTCCGTTTTAATCTCAGATCAGCAATTGCTTCCTGTGCAAAGCTCAAAAAAAAAGAAAAAAAAATGAAATCTGCAATAACAGGACAGAGCGAGGCGGGGGCTATTTGTCAAGGCGGCCCAGAGCCACAGAAGACCCGCACACCATAACAGATTTTAAAACAATAGCTGCTCTGCTAAAATTACATTTATGTTTTTTTCCGAGGCAATGTCAGCCTTAAAGAGCACGGTCACCTTTAAAACCTTGTATGCCTCGGACATACTCATATTTACTGCACATCCTTCATTTTTTCAGTCATTTCTCGCAGACCACCAGGGAAGAGCGTGCACAGAATAGGTAGAGGGTCATCACATGTAATGCAACCTACAGACTGCCTTTAACCCTGCTGCTGGATTTTCAAAGAAAGGTTCAGAGGTGACCAAACAAGGCCACAGAAAATAATTAAATTCACTGTCAACTCCAATTATTTTTAGTTTTTGTTGAGCACTGGAAGGTTGGATACCCCACCCAATTCTAAGGCCGACGGACAGTTTTCATCGGTTCACCGCTGAAGCAGTCTGATGGTCTGATGTGCGTACACACCATCAGTTCAAAAACCGATCGAGTCCAACGCGATGACGTAAAACACAACGACGTGCTGGAAAAAATGAAGTTCAATGCTTCCAAGCATGCGTCGACTTGATTCTGAGCATGCGTGGGTTTGGAGTCAATGCTTTTGTATACTAACAATCTGTTTTGACCTATCGGTCTGTAGTGGTTAGTTGCTACCAACTGGACTTGTTCTGTAATGTTGAAGAAATTTTGTATCTTATCAAGCCACTTCTTCAGTTCCAATGAATTTCAGGAAGGTACTCCAGCATCTACAGCAGGGATGCCCAACCTTTTGAAGAGCGAGGGCCATTTAAGCGACTTGGTAGCTGGTCACGGGCCACAGTGAGTGGAGCGGGTGAATGACATACATACTGAAGAACAGACAGGTACCCAGCCCACTCTACTCAGATCCCCTTCTATTTGTTTTAGCGGATCGAATTAGAGGTAGGCGGGTGTAAATGGACACAAGTCCGTTTTCATCTGTTGCTTCATAGAGGTGAATGGAGGGTCCAATTGGGTCGGACTGATCCTGTAAAAGGGGCCTAAGGCTGCTTTCACACTGATGCGCTGTAGTTTACCCACACTCTGGTTGGGCACACATAATCTTCAGTATATCTACATCTTAAGTCACATAATGCAGCCTTTCTCAGGCTGGAGGAACCCTTAAAATAACCTTTTAATTTCGAGGACCCCTGTTAATAATTTCAATATCTACAGCTCAGGGTATATTAGCCTGATGGTCACAGGGAAGTATGCTCCTTACATTGTGGTCATTGGAAGAATCACCCTTTACAGATGGCTAAAAAGATCAATGGTGCCAGTGGTTACTTATCTGAGAGGAAGAAATTGCTCCTTGCCCAAGGAACACCTAGCAAGTTCTAGAGAAACCCTGGTTGAGAAATACTGCCTAAACCTAATCATTGCGTAATGCGTAAATTGTTGATTGTTCAAAAGCAGGATAGGGGGTGTGAAAGTTGTAGAGGCACCCTTTTCTAGTTATCTAGCCTATAGCTTTCCAAGCCACTTGGATTTATATCTACACCTTAAGTCGCCTAACTCAGGCTTTCTCAAGCTGGAGGAACCCTTGAAATAACTCTCTGATATCAGGGAACCCCTGTTAATAATTATAACATCCATAGCTCAGGGTACGTAAGCCTGATGGTCACTGGGAAGAATGCTCCTTACATTTGTGGAAGAATATCCTTTTACGGATAGCTAAATGACTGGTGTCATTGGTTATTTATCTGAGAGTAAAAAACTTCTGGAGGAAGTAACTTCTGGAGGAACCTTGGGGTTCCATGGAACCCTGCTTGAGAAAGACTGTCTTAACCCAATCATTGTGGAATGTGTTAATGTTTATTGTTCAAAAGCAGGATGGGGGGGGGGGTATGAAAGTTGTGGAAGCACCCTGTTCTAGATTCTAGGGTTGTCCAGATACCGATACTAGTATCGGTATCGGGACCGATACCGAGTATTTGCGGGAGTACTCGTACTCGCGCAAATGCTCCCGATACCTAAATAGAATACTTTTTTTGTATTTATCAACATGTTCTATGAAAATTCTTTGAGTTTTTTACTACTGCGTGACAAGCAAATAAAACATTTTTATTCATTTTTATTCTTTTATAATGTCTTGAGTTAGAGTTCTTCATAATTCTAAAGAAAATATCCTTAGTCTGTATTGTGGTTTGAAAACTGTCACATGACATTTAAAAAAAGTATCGGTATTCGGTATCGGCGACTACATGAAAAAAAGTATCGGTACTTGTACTCGGTCCTAAAAAAGTGGTATCGGGACAACCCTACTAGATTCCTAAACCCATTGTTGGTGTCTGCATAGGTGTTAGTTCTTTAAGTTACATGGCTGAAGGTGTGAATTGTTGCCAAATTACAAGGGCAAAGATGTTAAAACGGCATTGTATGTGGAAGGCGAATGATGTTGTAGGCCTGATCCCTGTTCTGAAATGCTTGTTCCGTTTTGATGTAGGTGGCCTCTTTCACGACTCTTGTGAACCAGTTGAGTGAGTGAGTGAGTGAGTGAGTGAGTGAGTGAGTGAGTGAGAAACTTATATAGCGCAACAAATGCGAACTTAATCGCCTCAAGGCACTGGCATCCCGAGTTGTACAGGTCTTTCAGAAGAGGTGGGTCTTCAGTTTTTTCCTAAAAACCCGATGGATTTCTTCCAAGCGGATGGTCGTGGGTAGAGCATTCTAGAGCCGTGGTCCTTGGACCGAGAATCTACGTTCTCCCTTAGATTTGTAGCGAGATTTGGGGATTTGGAGAAGGTTTTGGTTGGTTGATCGGAGCACGCGCTTGGTGACGTAGGGTTTTATTTTCTCGCTTAAGTATTGAGGAGCTTTACCCTGTGTACATTTGTGGGTGAGGCAGAGAGTCTTGAATGTCACCCAGTCCTGTACGGGCAGCCAGTGGAGGGACCTCAAGGCCGGGGAGATTGGTTCCCACGGCTTTTTACCAGTTACCAGTCTGGCTGCCTTGTTCTGGACGACTTGTAGACGTGAAATCTGGTATTTCGGTAGTCCTAAGTAGAGGGAATTTGCGTAGTCGAGTCGTGAGTTGATGATTGTTCCAACCACTACTGCTGTGTCCTCTTCCGGAATGAGTCTACGTAGCATGCGGAGCAGATGATGAGAACCGCTGACGACTGATCCTATTTGTGCATGAAGTGGACTTTACTACCGCTTTAAAGATGAACTACAAGCAGATATAAAATACTAAATGAATGCAGCTCTGTAATCATTAACACATCATTTACTGTAATTTTTTACATCCAAGCACCTGAAAGCGACCTGATATAGGTCTCTTGTAATCCTGTACAACAGGGCTGGAGTGTGAGAGAAAGAAGACTCGCAAGGAGCCAATCAGCTCATGTGCTTGCATTACGAATGCTGATAGGAAGAGAAAGCAGAGAGATGAGCTCATCATTCTCGGCTGCTTCTCCTTTCACTGTCCAATCACAAGCTAGGGGGTGGGTTATGCTGGTCATCAGACTGAGGATATCTAGTGGAAGAAAAAAGTACTGCACAGGAAATCTCTGGGTTAAGCATGAGTATTGCAGAAAAAGCTGGCTGGTTAGTACCTTTTAAAGAGCCATGAATACAAATAAGCTTTCCAATATCCTCACAAAACTGAAACATGTTGTTCTTTGCTGGAGCCTCATATTACCCTGCCCCCTCCTCCTGCACCAGGCCACACAGGACTTACGGTGACGGTGGCCCTGAGCTAATAGCGAGCGTTTGAGAAGGAGATGACACTATAAAATGTGCTTCTGTTCTTGCTTTCACTAAGAGCTTATAAAGCTTTCAGCAGCTCTGGTATGATAGAAGAGTCACAGCGGGAATTCACCGATAGCGAGCGTGTGATCTCGTCCGCCGTCTGGGTCTGCGAATCTAAATATTAAGCCCGGCAAATCCTGCAACCGCCGCCGCCGTGCCAGCACCACTAAGTGCCAGATCAGCTTAGCCCCTTGTAAAGAGATTTGATGGCCCTGTTTAATGTCACGATGGAAGGGCAAAGGCTTGCATGGGGAACGCGGCGAATGTCTCTCCTTTGGCAGGCTGCTGTGACACCTGAGGGCAACCTTCTCCCTCTGGGAAAAAAAAAATCGCCAAGCTTGCCCCGATCACACACACATTGTAAAGTTAAACTCTTTTTGTGCTGTTCTTTCTGACAGGCACAGCTTGCAGGATTTTTTCTAAGCTTCTCGAATATACAGGCAGCAAATACAATATCAAACAGCACACAAGGTTCACAGTGAGTGGTGAGAATGTGCTCCTTTTATATCACCGGTCCCGGGGAGGCCGGGACAGATAACGTGCCGTGTGCTCAGGTTAGCTGATAGACCGCTGTGCAAGGTAATGGAACACTCGCTGGTTGTGCCAGTGGAATGTCTACCTATCGAGGCTCATGGGGGCTGGGCTGCTGTACATGGAGTTCATCTGTGTAGATGAGCATTGATCAACTTGGCAAACATAGCGGGCCTTATGTGTGGCCCCTGACATAATTAAAGGGCCACACATAATATTCAGGCTACACTACAGGAGACTGTTAGAGACAGTGAATGTGTTAAAGAAGACTGTGAAAGGCTTAAGACTGTGATTATTGCTACAGAGACTGGGTACATGATACAGAAGACTGTCCTGAGCACAATGGTTTAATGTAGGGATGAAAGCTCTTTCCTTCTCTTTGAAGGCTGACATGAGTAGTGACAACAGCATCACTACTCCTGTCAGCCCAGCACTGGGAGTGGCGAGGAGAGAGCTGGGAAGGGGTGCGGGCTGTGTTCTCTCTCTCCCCCTCATCCTTCTTGCCAGAGCAGCACTCCTGTATTCAGAAGCAGGCAGTAGTAATCACAGACACACAGGAGCCCTGCACTAGCAGGAGGGGAGAGAGAGCACTGTCCACAGCTGGTTGCAGACGTGTCCAGGAGAGCCAGGAGGAGGCAGGGCTGTGCTCTCTCTCCCTCCAGCTCTTCCCTCCAGTCAATGCAGCACTTCTGTATTCAGAAACCAGCAGTGGTAATCGGTCACACAGGAGGCAGGCACTGGCAGGAGGGGAGAGAGAGCACAGTCCACAGCCAAATGCTAAGTGTCAAGGAGAGTCGGGAAGAGGCAGGGCTGTGCTTTCTCTCCCACAAGCTCCTCTCTCCTGTCAGTGCAGCACTCCTGTATTCAGAAACCAGCAGTGGTAATCGGTCACACAGGAGCCCGGCACTGGCAGGAGGGGAAAAAGAGCACAGTCCACAGCTGAACGCAGAAGTGTCCAGGAAAGCCAGGAGGAGGCAGGGCTGTGCTCTCTCTCCCTCCAGCTCCTCCCTCCTGTCAGTGCAGTGCTCCTGTATTCAGAAACCAGCAGTGGTAATCGGTCACACAGGAGCCCTGCACTGGCTGGAGGGGAGAGAGAGCACAGTCCACAACCGAATGCAAAAGTGTCCAAGAGAGCCGGGAGGAGGCAGGGCTGTGCTCTCTCTCCCTCCAGCTCCTCCCTCCTGTCAGTGCAGTGCTCCTGTATCCTGTAAACACACCCGTCAGCTTCTGCATACAGATGCCCTGAGAGCTCATGACTGTTTCTTCTGTTATCTTACAACCCCCCCTGGGGGTGCAATTTGGCATCTTTGCCCTGGTCACTGGATGACCTTGACCCGGGACACTGACTGACCGCATACTTGTTCTGGACAGGAAACTCAAGAAATGCCGTAGAGAGGATAAGGATGACAGCCACAGTCTCTTCAAAACCACGTCAGCAGGGCCAGTTCCTTTATTTGTGCCTTGACAGATTCCCATTAAACTGAGGCAGATGCATTGACGATTGCTGTACTTATACTGCTGACCTTGACTTTGTATCTTTGACAAGACGGTTAATACGTCTCCAATCAAAGCGATATTGTTGTCCCGCCGGATAACATAAAAATTACAACGCGATAATGAAGCACGAAGATGTTTTGTCGTAACAAAATCACGGCCTCCATGAAAAAAAATTCCATCCCTTGATCGGAAATGAGAGAGAGAGAAAAAAAAAACATAAATTGAAATGATATCTGCATCTACTTAGATAAAAGGCGTAATGATGAGTGACAGGAAACAATGTAATGTGTCCGAAAATTGCATCGGGGAAAAAAAAAAGTGCCCTGTAATAGTGCCGACACTGTCATGTTTTCCGCGTTTTAATTATAATTTTTGCAGAGCTCTGCAGACTTTTTTGTTTGGGGCATCAGAACGCACGGTGATTTTGGATCTTATTAGCTTAAAGAATGCGAAATCCGTATTAATGGGCTTTTCATTATTCAGCGTCTAAAATGAATTTCCATTTGCTGAGCAGATTTTATTTTTTATTTTTTCGGGACTCAATGTCTCATTGCAGGATCTCTAACCTAATAATGAAACTAATATTTTATTTTTTTTGCCTGTAATTTTTGTTTTTTAAAGTTATCAAAGCAGGGAGGAATTCAAAAAAAATCCTAATATACACTATTTTACCAAAAGTATTGGGACGCTTGCCTTTACACACACATGGGGGCAGATCCACAAAGATCTGCCCCGGCGCAGTGTATCTGAGATACGCTACGCCGCCGTAACATACTTTTTTTGGTTTTAATCCTGGAAGAATTTGCGGCGTAGTGTATCTCTCGCGGCGTAACGGAGCCTAATTCAAATCGGCGAGTAGGGGGGCGTGTTTCATTTAAGTGAAGCGCGTCCCCGCGCCGAACGAACTGCGCATGCGCAGTCCCTAAATTTCCCGCCGTGCATTGCGCTAAATGACGTCGCAAGGACGTCATTGTTTTGACGTAGACGTAAATTACGTCCAACCCGATTCACGGACGACTTACGCAAACGAAAATTTTTTTTTTAAATGATACGCAGGAACGACGTCCATACTTAACATTGAGTACGCCACCAAATAGCAGGTTTAACTATACGCCGAAAAAAGCCGTCTAGAGACGACGTAAAAGAATGCGACGGCCGCTCGTGGATCGTCGGAAATAGCTAATTTGCATACTCGACGTGGAAAACGAGGACGCCGAAGAATTGCATCTTAGATCCGAAGGCATACGAAGACGTACGCCTGTCGGATCTAACCCAGATGCCGTCGTATCTAGTTTTGAGGATTCAAAACAAAGATACGACGCAGGAAATTTGAAAGCTTTGTGGATCTGCCCCATGAACTTTAATGACATCCAAGTCTTATGCCGCGTACACACGATCATTTTTCGGGTTGTAAAAAACGGCTCTAGAAAATACAAAGTTTTTTTCAACTTCATCATTAAAACGGCCTTGCCCACACACGATCGTTAAAAAAAAAATGCTCTAGCAAAGCGTGGTGACGTACAACACGTACGACGGCACTATAAAGGGGAAGTTCCATTCGGATGGCGCCACCCTTGAGGCTGCTTTAGCTGCTTTTGTGTTAGTAAAAGACGATTCACGCTTTTCTGTCTGTTACAGCGTGATGAATGTGCTTACTCCATTACGAACGGTTGTTTTAACAGAACGAGCGCTCCCGTCTCAGAACTTGCTTCTGAGCATGCGCAGGTTTTTCACGTCGTTAAAGCCCACACACGACCATTTTTTACAACCCGAGAAAACGACATTGTTTAAAACGTCGTGAAAAAATAGAGCATGTTCGAAAAAAAATGTGCCAGTTTTTCAGAACCCGAAAAATACTCTGAAGCCCACACACTATCATTTTAAATGTCATTTTTAAAAAACAGCGTTTTTTTACAATCCGAAAAATGATCGTGTGTACGCGGCATTAGTCCCTAGGGTTCAATTTTGAGTTGACCCACCAATTGCACCTATAACCACTCTTCTGGGAAGGCTGTCCTCAGGGTTTAGGAGGGTCTCTATGGGAATTTTTGACCATTCTTCCAGAAGTGCATTTGTGAGGTCAGGCACTGATGTTAGACAAGAAGGCCTGGCTCAGCCAATGAGGAAGGAGAGTCCCCGGAGAGCTGTGGCTGTCATGCAGGATCACAATGGGGCTTAGGTAAATGAGGAAGGAGAGTCCCAAAAGAGCTGTGGCTGTCATGCAGATCCCTGGATCACAATGAGGCTTTGGTAAGTATTAGGGGGGCCTCTTACCAGAAATGGTGGACCCTTATTACAGACATCAAACTCACTGTAGGTGGCAGCTCAGTGGCTTAGAGGTTAACATTTCCGTCGGCCAGCACTGAGTTTCTGGGTTTACATGCCACTTCACGTACAGAAGTTCTGTTCTTCCTATGTTGTTAAACATAACTCCTGACCCAGGGACTTCTCTAAATTTACTCCTACAGCGAGTTTGATCTCTGTAATAGGGGTCCACCATTTCTGGTAAGAGGCCAACTTTTACCTTCTGAGACTTCATATCTTCAAACATATGTAATTGTTTTCAAGCAGAACATATCAGACATCTTGCAATGCTCAGTGATTGAAAGCAAAGGAAACATATGCAGGAGATTTCCTGAATGAGATTCCACATATGCTGCATCTATTCACTATATGAACTCTGTGTGTTACAAATAAAGAGTCACAAAAAAAACACTTGATATTTATAAAAGGTTTATTGAATGTTTATTAATTTTGCACTTTTTTGAGCACAGTTTTTATATTGTGGTTTATGCATCAGCCACTTTATTAGTTCTCATTACATTGAAGCACATGTGTATTAAGTATTATTTTATGCACAATTATTACTTTATAAATCCAATATTGTCATATTTTCTATGGTTTAACACAGGAAAATAGCGCTCCACGCTCCACGCGTACGTTCGTCGGAAATAGCTAATTAGCATACCCGACGCGGAAAACGACGCAAACTCCACCCAGCGGACGCCGAAGTATTGCACCTACGATCCGAAGGCGTACGTAGCCGTACGCCTATCGGATCAAACCCAGATGCCGTCGTATCTTGGTTTGAGGATTCAAACTAAAGATACGACGCAGGAAATTTGAAAGTACGCCGGCGTATCAGTAGATACGCCGGCGTACTCTCACTTTGGATCTGGCCCTACGTTTCGAAATGCTGTATATTCCCTTTCCTTTATTTCATCAAGACAGGAAGTGGAGAAATCTCTGCAATGGGGACACATAGATTATTAAAACCTGACAGATGTTCCAACAACCCTTCACCTTCTCCTGCTACTCCAAAAAGTGTTTTTTATCTTTGACTGTCCCCACCGGAGACACAGAGCAGCCATAATTCACCTGGCCGAATATCAAACCCCCCCCCCCGCCCCCCCCCAGCTCTATCCAAAACAACTTCAGCAATGGGGAAGAAAATAGCTTTGTAAAGATTGTGGATTCCCTTTAAGCCGCAAGACAAGAAACTTTGGACACCGGTTTGCCCGAATAACCTTCAGAGGCAAGCTTCTTATATAGATTAAAAAAATACATAGGGTTTAATCCTGAGACGAGTTGTTTCTTCGGCTCAGTGGTAGACTTGCTGAATGTCACAGCCAGACTAACTCAGCCACTGCAAATAATATCTGGTGTGATTTAATCTCTTTTAATCGGGGTCCCTCGTCCTATGCTAAGCCTCAAGCAATTAAAACTTGTGCATACTTAAGACATAAAGCTCCCAGGTAATAAAGGCCGGCCATTGATTTTCATATCGTTACCTGTAATGCCAGAAAAGTCTCCTTAGATTGTTGTGAGGCCAGCAAATGGCAGTTTATCTCTATATAAATACCAAAAATATGTATTTACTATTTTACATAATCTGAATAAAGTCTTTTTTTTTTACCGATAAAGGTCAGCGATGATGTCCATTGCGTGAAGAAGTCTGTAAATAGAAGGCTACTGTCTGCATGCTTGCTGGCTGCCTATGTAAAATGATTCAGCTGGCTGTCTTCCTTGAGCACCAGGGCTGTTTTAATGAGAGGGCACACCTGGGCACTGCCCAGAGGCCCCAGCTGCATGTGGGGCCCCTGCACTTTCCCCAAAGAAGCTGGTCCTTGAGCCCACAATGCCCTGAAATTGGGGGCCCCATGATGGCACTGAGAGTGATACAGGGGAGGGCTGGCAGGGGGGGCAGGGTGGAAATCTCCCCCCGGGCAGGTGACACTATGCACAGCCACCGGCCGCCACTACCAAATGCTGTTTTTGCAGAGCAGGAATATGCCTGCTGGAGCTCTGTTAACACAGGTCACGGCTGCTGCTCACCTCCCACTGTGCAGCTGTGCCTGTGTCAGCTCTAAGGTAGATGGCTGCAGAGCTGAGCTATGTCTCGTCTCACACATAGCTCAGCCTCAGCGCACACCAGCACAGACATCCCCTTCTCTCTCTGCACAGACACGAGGACTCTGATGTAAGGGGGGCCTCTGTGCAGACTCTGATGTAAGGGGGGCCTCTGATGTAAGGGGGGCCTTTGATGTAAGGGGGGCCTCTGATGTAAGGGGGGCCTCTGATGTAAGGGGGGCCTCTGTGCGGACTCTTGTGATCATGATAAATCTTAGACTGTTTTCCTCGATCCATCACTTTTCCACGCCCTATGGGCCACTTGACTGGACTTGCCCCCCAGGCCTAAGGCTGCCAGCCCTCCCCTGGTGTGATAGATGCAAAGGGGTGGAAGTCTGCCTCCTACCTACTTAATGTCTGTTTACCTGTACTGTCATCATTATAGGGGCCCCAGAGCATTATTTTGCCCAGGGGCCCATGATGCTATTAAGACAGCCCTGTTGAGCACCCCAGATGTCTCCATTCTCAAGGTGCACAGATATGGAAATTTGACCACTTACTACAATCATGATTTACGCCCTTCTACCTCCTAAACTCCTCTATTGGCCTTTAACCATTTCCATATCAATGGCCAATTCTGCCACTCCTACATGTAAAAATCAAAAATATTTTTCTAGAAAATTACTCAGGACCCCAGACATTATATATGTTTTTTTTTTTTTAGCAGAGACCCTAGAGAATAAAATGGCAGTCGTTGCAACTTTTAATGCCACACGGTCATACCTCCCAACTTTTTGAGATGGGAATGAGGGACACCTATTAGCAAAAGTATGCAGGCATAGGACACACCCCTTGCCATGCCCCCTTAAAGGAGACTTGTACAAAAAAAACAAAATTAGTTAAACCCACAAGTGCTTTTTTTTTACCACTGCTACAGTATTCCTTTGTATTGGCTTTTGGAATTTACAAATGCAGCAATTTGGAAATGGGATGAGGGGTTTAGCCCTGGGAAACACTTTTTGATAGGTAAAAAGTGCATTTTATATACATCTATAGAGATCAGACCACAAGGAGGGCCAAATGAGGAGGAATGAGGGACAGAGGGACATTGCTACAAATCAGGGACAGTCCCTCGAAATCAGGGACAGTTGGGACCTATGCACACGGTGTTTGCGCAAAAACACTACATAGGGATAAAGTTTGCCTGGAGTTCATGTTTTATCAGAAGGTGTCGGTTCTGATTTCCTGCTACCACAGGAAACCTGCTTACTCAGCAATAGCGGCATGACGCTAAAAAGTAAAAATTCCTTTTTTCTTTCTTTTTATCTTTTTTATTTTGTATTTATTTTTGTTTTGTACATTATTTCAGCCAGCATGACGCTAAAAAATAAAAATGCCTTTTTCTTTCTTTTTATCTTTTTTATTTTGTATTTATTTTTATTTTGTACATTGTTTGGCTGCAGCATGATGCTAAAAAGTAAAAATGCCTTTTTCTTTATTTTTTTCTTTATTTTTTTCTTTATTTATTTTTTCCTTTTTTTTTACATTGTCTCAGCCAACTATACAACACTCTTATCTCTCCGCACACATGACACATCCACTTTAAGATAAAGCCACACATATGTATTTCGTATCCGCAATGTTATGCAGTTTAGTGATTTTGGCTGCTATTTTTATTTATTTTATTTTTTTCAATTTTTTTTTTTATTTTTTTTTTCATTTCTACCACCGAACCATCGCACAGGAAATAGTTTTCTCCTATTTTGTCATAACTTGCTCCATTTCTTATACATACACCCCGGGGTCCTTGTATTACTACTAGGCTGAGCTGTATTTATCTAAGTCAAAGTCTTTCCAAAAAGCCCCAGAGCTTGTTATTATGCAGAGGCATGAAAAAAGTTATTTTTTTTGTTCCAGATTAACTCTTTCTTTAACAGGCTAGAGTGACTTAATGGAATGGCAAGTCACACCGATATATATATATATAATTCAAAAGATAGAAATACTTGAAATTGTTTGTTTCTTTAGAAGAGGAAAAAAAAAAAATCATTACTTTTCTGGTTTCCATTCCGAGTCTCCAGCTCAAATTTGTATTGTAAATTAAAAATGTTTTAATTACGTCCCTGCTGTCTCTGTGCCATTTCTTGAATTTTTAAACACAATGCAGTCGGTAAATGCCTGGGAACACTGTCTCCATGTGATTAAGTTGGAGCTATATGTCCTTTCTTAGGCTTAGGCTATTTGACGAGTCATTTCCAATATTTACTGTGTTCTTCACCTATAGCAGCCCCCTTTCCCATAAGGCAAGCAGGCCTACTCGGTTTCCCCCAGGACATGTACACAATGCTATAGTGCCACGGCCACCATGCCAGGGCAGGCGCGAACTGAGCAAAGCAAATGAGTACTTGCAGTTGGCAGACAGGCAGAGGGGTCCAGGTAAAAGGCAGACAGAGTTCAGAACAGGGTGGGACTGGCCATTGGGCCCACAGGGAGTTTCCCAGTGGGCCGATGGTTCAGTGGGCCGGCTTCAGTGACAGCGGACTGCTGCCCCCCTCCACTCCTCTGTCTCTCACTCCCCGCAGCACTCACCTGGGGGGAACAAAAAAGCAGTGGGGATGACAGAGGAGCATGGAGGGAGGGGACAGACAGCTGACTCAACAGCTATGGCCTGGGAGTTTCTCACTTCTGCCTAATCTTGTCCGATAAGGGGAGCACCGAACTGATTCTTTGCCCCGGGTGAAATAATGTCTAGCTTCCCCACTGGTACTGCCTATAAGAATACCAGTACCAGCCGTTCTACACTAATAAAGTAGAACGGCTAGTGGCTAGTGAAGGGGGAGAGGGGGCTTGGGTGGCCGGAAGGGGGGGTGCGGGAGTTGTCCGGCCGCCATGGGAGAGACCTGTCAAAGTGGGCAAGTCTGTATGAAGTCCAGGGCCAAATTTCTGTCCCAGTCCATCCCTGGTTCAGAAGGTTCAGAGGGTAGTCATTATCCGAGGTACTGAGTTCCACCAAGTTCCCCCTGAAAAAAAAGCTCTGCTACTTCTCCACCTGAGCTTTCTCTAACCAGAGGAGCTGCCTCCCTACCTTACTGCCTCAATGTGGATGCAGGGAATGACACTGGACCCTATTATTTATAGGGTCCTTTATGAAGATGGTTGAACAAACCTCTCAGGACTATCCAATAGGATCACTGTCCTCCCAAAGATGGCCGCCTGTAGTCCAAGACAGAAGACATATTTCTATCCCATTGGACTCCAACCAATCTGTGGAAATGGCATAGTGCCACCTTCAGGTTAGAGGAAGCACTGCAGCCTGCACTTCTAAAACTAGCTGAAGACCACTAAGTTATCTCTTTCTGTCACATACAAGCTGAAAAAGGTTGTTTGGCACCAATAGCAGTGCATGAATGTGCATGTGCGCCTACACACACGTTGATTAGCGTGCATGTCCTTGTCTGCATGCTAACACACATCTGGCAGTAACTTTATGCTCAGAAACATTCAGCTGTCATCTAAGTCAGTGGTTATCAACCCTGTCCTCAGGGCCCACTGAAGCCCTGTACACACGATCGGTTCGTCCGATGAAAACAGACCGATGGACTGTTATTATCGGACAAACCGATCGTGTGTGGGCCCCATCGGTTTGTTTCCCATCGGTGAAAAAAAATACAACATGTTTTATGTTTTTCATTTTTTCTATAGATAAAAAAACAATCGTCTGTGTGGAAGTCCATCGGTCAAAAATCCATGCATGCTCAGAATCAAGTCGACGCATGCTCGGAAGCATTGAACTTCATTTTTCTCAGCACGTCGTAGTGTTTTACGTCACCGTGTTTTGGCACGGTCGGATTTTTGACTGATGGTGTGTAGGCAAGACTGATGAAATTCGGCTTCATCGGATATCCGAGGAAAAAATCCATCGGATTAGATTCCATCAGATATCCGATCGTGCGTACGAGGCTTAACAGGCCAGGTTTGCAAGATAACTGAATGACATCACAGGTGATATCATTTGCTGCTCAGTGATTGCAGTATTGTAGTCTGCATCTCCCCCAAGGTAATACAAAAAATCTGGCCTGTTAGACCCCTTTCACACTGAGGAGTTTTTCAGGCGGTACAGCGCTAAAAATAGCGCTGCTATACCACCTGAAAAACCCCTGCCCAGCCTTCTCAATGTGAAAGCCAGAGGGCTTTCACACTGAGGTGATGCGCTGGCGGGAGAGAAAAAAATCTCCTGTCAGCAGCATCTTTTGAGCGGTGAGAGGAGCGGCATGTATACCGCTCCTTCCCATTTAAAACAATGGGAAACCGCGGCAATACCGCCCGCAATGCTCCTCTGCAGAGGCGCATTGCGGGCGGTATTAACCCTTTATCGGCCACTAGCGGGGGTTAATACCGCACCGCTAGCGGCCGATTCCCGTGGCAATCCTGGCGGTATAGCGTCGCTATTTTTAGCGGCGCTATACCGCCTCATACCGCCTCCGCGGCTCCCGCTCCAATGTAAAAGGGGTCCCTGTGGGCCCTGAGGACAGGGTTGATGCCCACTGATCTAAGCAGTTTCCTTCAGCTTTTATACAATGTATAAAGGGTTACCACCTTCAGCACAGCTGGGATAAAGCTGGCTCAGTTCAGTGAGGACCGCCCTCAGCAAACCGCATAAATGGGTGATATAAAACCGCAAACGTAACAAATGAACAAGAAGAAAAAGTGTTTCAATGTAACATAAGCGCTACCTGATTCTCGCTCCTTTTTTAGATTCCCATTTTGTCAGAACGAGTGTGTTAAAGCATCTCCTAAGAGTATTTCCTTTGTACTGTAAAGACTGTACGGAAAGGAATTACCAGAAGAATGGCGGAAGGAATTATCCATATAAATGATATCCCAGGGAATTCCCGTAATAAGCATATCTCCTTTTGTAGATTATTTAATGTGGGCATGTGTGCCAAATGTCCCCTTTGTGCTCCATTGTGAACTAAATTAACCTTTTAGTTGTAATCCCCAACAAACAAAGGGATTACTAACATACAAATACGCACAGCAAAACAACAGAACATGAATTTTCCACGTTTTATGGAGGTAAAGCATCTTACAAGTAGAGAAAATGTAATCATCTACTTCATGCATAATTAAAACGCTTGATTTATATACCTACATGGTGCAAATGTATGCCTAATCGTTTTCCTTATCTCCTTCATCCTCATCCTCATCTATTAGCTTCCACTTCCATCCTCATCCGTCGTCTGTCGGCTCTACCGTCGTTATCACTGTCATACTGTTGTTCTATCAACATCCTCTGATGCCTTCCTTACCACCTTATCCTCTACTGTCATACTCATCATCTACACCAGGGGTCTCCAAACTTTTCAAACAAAGGGCCAGTTTATTGTCCTTCAGACTTTAGGAGGGCCAGATTGTGGCCAGCGGGGGGAAGAAAATGTCCCGGGTCTGACATGAGTGAGAATAAATATGGCCTCAGGATTGGTGGTCAATAGGAGGAGGAGGGTGGGAGCTGCGGTGGCTCAACGCGATTGGTACTGCACATGTGAATTGAGTTTGGTGGTCTCAGCCCAGCTCCCGGTGGGTGTGCTATGCGAGGTAAGCCTGCACTTAGTACGCCCACCCCCCTCCCACAAAAACCACCACACTTACACACGCACTCGAAATTGGGTTGACATGCACGCACTTTGACCATGCGGTCTCTAAAAAAAAGAGAGGCGAAGGACTAACGGGGCTGGTTGAGCGGGCTAGATCCTCTCACTCCCTTATAGGGAGTCCCTCTGCCCCATTGGGCTTCAAAGCGGAGCAGGCAGGGCGGGCTGTGTGGGAGGACCCCCTCACACACCCGCCATTGCCACCCGGGGCATGGAGAAAGGTGGCAGATTGCCTCTGGGGGAGGCCTGCTTACTCCCAACTCCTGCAGTCTGGCTCCTCTCTCGAGTACACGCACAAAATACACTTTAAAAAAAAAAAATAGGAGGAGGAGGAGTAGTGCCCCTATCAGTAGAAGAAATAGTATCCCACCATTGGTGTCAGTGGGAGGAATAGTACCCCATTGTTGGTATCAGTAGAAGGAATAGTGCCCCAAGGGCCAGATAAAGGCTAGCAAAAGGCCACGACTGTATTACTCGGCCCCGCACTCCGGGGGCCCCGCGTCATTGGTTTGATTGACAGCAGCGGGAGCCAATGGCTATCAATCATCCAATGAATGAGCCGAGAAGAGCTGAAAAGCCTGGTCGAGAAGCCTGCGGGACAACGCAGGACTTTCGAGGGCTCGGTTAAGTAAAGGGGGGGGGGCTGGGGGGCCGGCAAACATTAGTTTTTTTTTCACCTTAATGCATAGAATGCATTAAGGTGAAAAAACGTGAACCTTTACAACCCCTTTAATGTTTTTATCTTCAGTAAATTTATGACTGGATAATGCACTAGGCTGATGTGCCTTTTCCCCCCATTTTCTAGATATGTCAAGGACACCCCCAGTCCTAGAGGGCAGCAAAGCCGGAAGCTATACCCCTGGTGAAGGGGACCACCACTACCACCTGAGCTGGGCCATCATACTTATGTGCAAGAGTGTTTTGTTCTGTTGTGCTCTCATCCTACGTCATCTTATGTCAAGAATCACTATTGCCCATCTTATCTTCTTCATCATCTATAAATATTCTTATAACCATTCTATACTGGCAGCTTTATCCTCCATCATTATCCACTTCAGGTTTAATTATCTGGTG
Organism: Rana temporaria; assembly: GCF_905171775.1. Lineage (NCBI taxonomy): Eukaryota > Metazoa > Chordata > Amphibia > Anura > Ranidae > Rana > Rana temporaria. The sequence continues at coordinate 145,376,115 of NC_053498.1, read as the reverse complement.
TCATTCTCTTTCTTCTGCCCACATCCTTTACTGCCATCTCCATATCATACTCTGTCATTGTACTCTGTCAACATCTGTATTTTCCATCATCATCTTCACTCTCTCAGAGTTATTGTTTTTTTAGGGTCATTATGCTTTAATAACATCCTGTGATCCTTTCTCATCTCCATCCTCATCATTCATTCTGGGATGTCATCCTCCTTATTCTGTTTGTCCCCTCAGTTACCCTTCATGATCTGTGCCGTCTGTTTTTACGATCCTCATCCTTCATCCGTTCTAGTCATCCTCATCCTATTCATGGCTTCTTTATGCTTTATCTTTCTACCATTGTTTTGGTGAGCGCCATTTTGTGGAAACATCTTATTTTTTATATAATCTTTATTTTTATTTTTATATTTTGCAGTAAAACATGAAAAAAATCACATCATTTGAGTAGAAGTAAAACAAAAACCCAGCATAACTGGGAAAGCATGGGAAAGGGAATGGGGAGTGGGGGGGAACAACACATTCCATTGCAATGTCATGCCGGTGACCCCAACATTGGGCCCGCGCCTCATGGCTCTCAACCAAAGCGTTAAGGCATAACTCCGCCCCTAGGCCAGCAGGATCCCGATAGGCATTTCCCCCCCAGGAGGGGGGCCACAAGACCTCCTTCATACCTCCATCTAGGGGGGACACCTCCCGGGCTCCCTCTGCAGCCTGCTTGGGCGTAGGTCCCACCGGGGCACCCGGGTTTCAAGATGAGTTCTCTACCAAGTGTTACCCCAAAAAAAAATACAAATAAAATTGAACAAAAATTCGTTAACTAAAGGGAAACAAAACAAAACAACAGGTTGCAAAGAACGTGATGAACCATAGGATAGGTCTCCAATATTGGCCATATAGACCGTGGAGGGGGAGAGACAGAGGGACTCACCTGTGAGCAGGGTGCATGAAAGGACACCATCAGTCATGCGCATCACCACCAGTACATCTCCTCAGCTTCAGTGAGGGCTCTGCTAACTCCAGGAGCGCAACATCCAGGCTAGATGGCACAATGTCCGGGTTGTCAGTAAAGGTCCGCCACTGTGCCCAGATCCCATCAAAGCGGTCACTCCTGTCCTTGCACCTCGCCATCCACTCCTCCGCCTCTCTAATGTCCTCTACCTTCTTCAGCCACTCTGTGATAGTAGGAATCCGTGGGTGTTTCCAGTAGAGGTATAAGCCGTTTAGCAGCGTTCAAGAGATGAGGAAGTGCGCTTTTCTTGTAGCGGCTGTGGAAACACCTTTTAATGTGTCCTGCATTATCTTCTGCATGGAAAAGGTTCACCGGAGTAATATTGTGGTATGAACATTTCTTCGCCTTGACCTTCCAAGAACGTATTTTCAAAATGTTGTCTTCTGTAAATGTTATCCTAAAGCTGGCCATGCATGTGGTAATTGTTAGTCCATTTCAACCACTTTCGGGCCATTGAATCACTAGGAAGTAAGTAATCTACCACCCACAAGTTCTTTGATTACCAGAATTTGGCCAGGTGTGAAGACCAAACTGAGCAGCAGATTCAAAATGGAATTGAAATTAGAAAAAAAACACTATTGCAGTTTAGTTAAAAGTGATTGATTTTTCAACGGGCAATTTACATTCCATCTCTATCACCATTACCCTATATACTCAAGTATAGGCTGACCCGAATATAAGCAGAGGCACCTAATTTTACCACAAAAATCTGGGAAAGCTTAATGACTCGAGTATAAGCCTAGGGTGGGAAATGCAGCAGCTACTGGAAGTGAAAAGAGGGTCAACAATGCCCATTTGCAGTCTCGCTGTGCCCATTTTCAGCCCTTACTGTGCCTATTTGCGCCCTTACTGTGCCTATTTGCGCCCTTACTGTGCGCATTTGTGTCCTCACTGTGCCCATTTGCATCCTCACTGTGCCCATTTGCGCCTTTACTGTGCCCATTTGCACCCTTACTGTGCCCATTTGCATCCCTTACTGTGCCTATTTGCACCCTTACTGTGCCCATTTGCAGCCCTTATTGTGCCCATTTGCAGCCCTTACTGTGCCAATTTGCACCCTTACTGTGCCCATTTGCAGCCCTTACTGTGCCCATTTACACCCTTACTGTGCCCATTTGCAGCCCTTACTGTGCCCATTTGCGCCCTTATTGTATTCATCTGCAGCCTTATGTACCTTGTTCCATGTACCTTGACTCGGGTATAAGCCTAGAGTGGGAAATGCAGCAACTACTGTAAAGCCTCGTACACACGATCAGTCCATCCGATGAGAACAGTCTGAAGGACCGTTGTCATAGGTTAACCGATGAAGCTGACTGATGGTCCGTCGTGCGTACACACCATCGGTTAAAAAAAACGATCGTGTCAGAACGCGGTGACGTAAAACACGACGACGTGCTGAGAAAAACTAAGTTCAATGCTTCCAAGCATGCGTCGACTTGATTCTGAGCATGCATGGATTTTTAACCGATGGTTGTGCCTACTAACGATCGGTTTTGTTCTATCGGTTAGGAATCCATCGGTTAAATTTAAAGCAAGTTGGCTTTTTTTTAACCTATGGATAAATAACCTATGGGGCCCACACACGATCGGTTTTGACCAATGAAAACGGTCCATCAGACTGTTGTCCTCTGGTTAACCTATCGTGTGTACGAGGCCTAAGTGGAAAAAGGGTTTAACAATGCCCATTTGCATCCTCACTGTGCCCATTTGCGCCCTTACTGTGCCAATTTGTAGCTTTAGGGGGTGTTATGACACCAAGACCTCCCAGGCCAAATGCTGACCAAGTCAACTAAAAGGCAGCCTTGGAAGACCTGGTGGTCAAAACCAAGATTCAAGCATGACCATAACCCTTAAACCACGAAACCTTGGACACGCTTGGAATATTTATCGCAAAGAAGAAGCTTCTCGGATTGTTGTAGGATGCCATAACTGACAAGATGATGGGGCTCGTGATTTATAGAAAGTCATGAAGTCTGTGGAGAAGTTGAAGTAAATGTACTATATTTTAGTAGAAAAACATGTAATAAACTGTGATTTATTAGCCTGTGATTCAGACTTGCGCAGCATGCAAAGCAAACCCAGATCAGGGGTTATGCCAAATAAAAATGAAAGGTTTCCTTGAAGAATGCTAGGCCGTAAAACATCCAGATCTCCCGAGTTGCGGCGATTGTGTATCCGGCTCTGTTGAGGCCAGCTGTGGTTTGTTGTCAGAAAGAAATGTTTTCTTTATACATATGTTTAGACTTTAGAAGTTCTTGCCTTTTTTTTATATATATCAGTCTCAAATAATCTTCCTGTGGACGTTCAACCCCACTAACCGTGAACATTCGCCTTTTTTAAAATTTGTGTGCTGCTTATGCACTGTTTGTGGTTTGTTACTTTTATAAATATTTGCTACATGTGGGTTTCATTGATTTGTGGTGGGATTTGCTGATTTGTGTTGGGATTAATTTAATTGCTCTGACATTTCTATATACAGTGGAACCTTGGTTTAAGAGTAACTTGGTTTGTGAGCGTTTTGATTTGCGGGCAACTTTTTTTTTCAATTCTGACTCGGTTTGCGAGTGTTGACTCGCAAGACGAGCAGAATTTAAGCTTAAAAGGCCTGCAGTTCCTCATTTGGCCTGAGGTATGGGGGCACAGAAGCCGAGCAGAGCCAAAAATAGGCCTGCAGTACCTCATTTGGCCTGAGGTACGGGGGGCCCAGGAGCCGAGAAAAGCAGAATGTTGGCCTGCAGTACCTCATTTGGCCTGAGGTACGGGGCGCAGGAAAGGAGCTGAAGTGTCCTCGGGCCTTTTCGGACGTTTTCGGCGCTCTCTGGTCCATTTGCGACAGAGAAGATGCATCTCGAAAACGGTAAGTACGGCTCATATTTTAAAACAACTAGCCGATTCCCCTAGACAAAACGAGCATCCATCTAAGCGGAAAAATTGTTTTATGGGTGAACTCCCGCTTTAAGATCTGGAGCTAACAGGACAATTTCCTTTAATGCCTAGTACACAAGACCGGGATTTCCGATGGGAAAAGGTCCGTCGGAAATCCAGAGGGGAAAACCTGCTCTCGACTTTTCCCCTGTACAGGCGATCGGTTTTCCTGATGGGAAAACTCAGATGAGAGCTTTTCCTCGGGAATCCCTACCGTGTGTATGCTCCATCGTGCTTTTTCCCCCCAGGAAAACGGCCAAAAATTTCAGAAAAACTGCAAGGAGCATACACACGGCCGGGATTCCCAGCAAAGAACCTGTCCTCACAGTTTTCCCCTGTCCCGAGCCCTGTTTACAAGCAGGGCTCTCCTGACCCTCTTGTATTGAATTGTATTATCACGGTGCTGTCTACCTTATATTGTAAATCGCTGTACACACTGTTGGCGCTATATAAATCCTGTATAATAATAATTAGGGATGTACCGATACTAGTATCGGTATCGGTACCGATACCGAGCATTTCCCCGAGTACTTGTACTCGGGGGGAAATGCTCCGATACTTCACCCGATACCTGGGCGATCAGTGCGGCAGGGGAGTTGCAAGTCTTCTCCGTGCTGTCTTCTCCCCCCGTGCTGCCTTCTGCCCCCGTGCTCCGTGCTGCCTTCTGCCTCCGTGCTCCGTGCCGCCTTGTCCCCTGTGCTCCGTGCCGCCTTGTTCCCCGCGCTCCGTGCCACCTTTTTCCCTGTGCCGCCTTGTCCCCCGTGCTCCGTGCTGACTTCTCCCCCCGTGCTGTCTTCTCCCCCCCTCCGTGCTGCTCTCCCCCCTCAATCTGTCAGGATGGAGAGCGGAGGTAGGAGCCGCTAAACCCGGCTCCTACCTTTTCAGAATGGACAGAGTCAGTCATCACTGACTCTGTCCATTCACATAACTGAGCATCCTAACCTGTGTTTACGATGCTTCAGTTTATGAATGGAGGAGCTTCTCTCCATTCATTTTAGCTGAGGCTGCTGAGAAAGGGACTGGGGAATCTGTGTCCTTAGTCCCTTTCATTGTCTTAAAGGGGAGATGTCAGAGGTCTGTTAAGACCCCTGATATCTCTCCAAGGACCCCGAACAGGGCTGATAAAAAAAAATTGCAATAAATATTTAAAGAAATAAATAAAAATAACATAAAATGTAAAAAAAAAAAAAATGTAAAAAATAAAATTAAAATTGTAAAAAAAATAATAATACTGCCACTGTCACATGACATTAAAAAAAAGTATTGGTAATCGGTATCGGCGAGTACTTGAAAAAAAAAATCGGTACTTGTACTCGGTCTCAAAAAAGTGATAGATAGATAGATAGATAGGTGAAGTGTATCACTAGGACTTTGGTTTGTTATGAAATGATCAAGGCAACTAAACGAGAGATACTGCATGCATAGATAGATAGATAGATAGATAGATAGATAGATAGATAGATAGATAGAGACATAGATAGAGACATAGATAGAGACATAGATGACCTGGACATATGATAGACGGGAGACACATCAGATACAGACAGATGTATGGATCAGATAATAACAGATGGAAACTTGGCAGAGAATACGGCATCATGTTGACTGCCTCGTTCCTCTTATTATGAAGTGCTACTATATTGTCTCCAGCAGTAAATTTTGATGGTTATCACAGTGAGTCAGCCCATAAGGACATCTTTTTACTTAGCCCCACTCGACTATTTACAGGAGAGGAATCTGCTGTAGGTACATGTTGCCGAGAAGACGGCATCTATGAATTATGGCGTCTTCAATTCACTCGAACGCGGAAACTGCAAGTGAAAAACACTGAAAGCATTTAAAGAGAATTTATGGCCATTCTCTCCTTCCCGCTGACGAGAACATCCGGTCTTGTGTTTGCTTTTAAAGAACAATAATGACCCCCAACCCAGTCCATACTGAAAAGGATAAAAATTCTAAACCACTCAGTTTTATGTTGACCGGGTTACTTGGTTGAAAGAGAAATTCCAGGCAAAACAGAAAATGAAAGGAGAAGTACAGCCAAAGCTTGTTTGGTTGTATCTCTCCTGTGGATCACAGAAGTGCAGTTCGTTATATTCATTTTTGGTCCACTCAATCACAGGGGCTCAATGTTAATATTATATCACCACCTCCGGAAGTGGTAATTCAGCCATCTTACTGGAGACTCGAAGGTGGCTTAGTGGCCATACGTATGTAGACCCGGAAGTGATGTATCCGCCATCTTTACTTAAACCAGAAGTAAGGATTTGGCCATCTTACTAGAGACTCGGAAATGGCTTAGCTGTCATATTAGGACCCTTTCATCAGTCCAAACCGATCGTGTGTGGGCCCCATCGGTCACTTGCTTTGAAATTGAACCGATGGACGCCTAACCGATAGGTCAAAACCGATGGTTAGTATGCAAAAGCATCGGTTAAAAATCCACACATGCTCAGAATCAAGTCGACGCATGCTTGGAAGCATTGAACTTCATTTTTTTCAGCATGTCGTTGTGTTTTACGTCACCGCGTTCTGACACGATCGTTTTTTAACCTATGGTGTGTAGGCACATCAGACCATCAGTCAGCTTCATCGGTTAACCGATGACAATGGTCCTTCGGACCGTTCTCATCGGATAAACTGATCGTATGTACGCGGCCTAAGTGAACCAACAATGCACTAGCTTAAAGGAACCTATTTAGAAAATAAAAAACAAACCTTTACAACCCCTTTAAACCAGAAGTAAGGATTCAGCCGTCTTACTGGAGACTCTAAAGTGGCTTAGCGGCCATATGTATGTAGACCTGCAAAGTGATGGATCTGCCATCTTTACTTAAACCTGGAGTAAGGTTTCAGCCATCTTACTGGAGACTCTGAAGTGGCTTAGCGGCCATATTTATGTAGACCCGGAAGTGATGGATCTGCCATCTTTTCTTAAACCAGAAGTAAGGATTCAGACATCTTACTGGAGACTCTGAAGTGGCTCAGCGGTCATATTTATATAGACCCGGAAGTGATGGGTCTGCCATCTTTACTAAAATGGGTTTAAAAAAAAAATAAAAAAAACATATCATACTTACCTCCACTGTGCAGTTGGTTTTGCACAGAGTGGCCCCAATCCTCCTCTTCTGGGGTCCCTCAACGGCATTCCTGGCTTCTCCTCTTCCTGAGTGCCCCACCGGAGAAGTGCTCTCCTTCGTGGCCCCCCTCGTGGGCGCACTCCCATGTCCTGCTTCTGCGTCTATTGACACAGAAAGCCGGACTCTGACCCGGCCCCCGGGTCATATCAAATGAATGGGTTGTGAGCCATTGATCAATTATTCCTATCAGAAGAGGTAAATCAGGGAATAAATTGATCATTTGTCAAAGTGTACAGTGGATGGCCACTACTATTGAAATATACTCTGTATAATAATGTAAGTATACATAGTAAATTTTCTGAATCTTAACTGATGTTCAACGTGTACCAAATGAGTCACCGCCTCATAAAATATTTTTTTTTTTTTTTTTTTTTATATTTGTTCAAAGTACCAAATTTAAAAAAAAAAAGTTGTGATGAATAAACAAATACGATTTTAAATTCCTTCATCTTCAGCTATCACTTTTATGCATTGTCTCCCCATTAAAGATATAGGCCGCCATAAATTTACAGTAGGTTGTCTCCATAACCGTGATAAAATGTTTCCGCTGCTCTCTATTTACGAGTTAACGGAAAGACGCTGGCGGTAGAGTAAATGGCACATAAACAGCTTTCCGTATGATCAAGAGGAAATTGAAGATGGTATTGTAAATGTTCACAGGATTAGCGGCACGCAGACGCTGGCGCCCACTGATGCAGCGGGGCGGTGGGGGGCGAGGACGTCAGAGCCAGACGCTCTAAGCTGGGGGTTTTGTAACCTTTTTCCTGCCAATATTAAGATTAAGTCTGAGAATCAGCTTTACAAATTAATATTTTATTTTCCTTTAATTACTTTACTTTTGGCTGCAAGAGAAATTAGACAGTTTATTAAAATAAAAACAGCAAAAAAAAAAGGGCTTGCTGGTAAAACGGTGAAGAAATCTGTCTTCGAGAAAAGGGATGATTGAACGGCGCACAACACGTTCGCCAACGTTTGGCCTGAGGTGGGAGGGCGCCGGAGCCGAGCAGAGCCGAACGGTAAATCTTGGGAACAAAGTCTTGCCGGAGCCAGCCGAAGTGTCCTCGGGCGGTTCGGCCGTTTCCGAGGCTCTCTCCGATGCCCCCCGGCCTCTGGCAGCATGCGGTATTGCATGCCATTGAAGTCAATGCAGAACAAATTATTTTCGTTTCCATTGACTTCAATGGGGAAACTTGCTTTGATATGTGAGTACTTTGGATTACGAGCATTCTCCTGGAACGGATTATGCTCATAATCCGAAGTTCCACTGTATTATGCTTTACAAGCTAAACTTTACATGTAGTAGCCAATAGAAAATGTAAAAAAAAATCTTCTAAAATTGAAGTAGTTACCGTATTTATCGGGGTATTGCGCGCTCCGGCGTATAGCGCGCACCCCTAAAGTGGACCCGCATTCCTGTAAAAAAAAACATTTTAGTACTTACAGTTTTGGTGTCTTGCGCGGCGTCCATCGGCGGCCTCGTCGAGTCCGGCGTCCGTCTGCGGCTTTGGTGGTGTCCTCTTTGTCGAGTCCGGCGTCCTTCTGCGGTGCTCGATCCTCGCTTTCCGCGCCGAGTTTGAACCACTGCGCCGGCATATACCGAGCGCAGTACACTCGGGTATAGTCGGGCAGGCTTGGCTCCTCTCGCGGTCACGTCCTGTGCGTCCTGTGCGTCCAGGACGTGACCGCGAGAGGAGCCGAGCCTGCCCGACTATACCCGAGTGTACTGCGCTCGGTATATGCCGGCGCAGTGGTTCAAACTTGGCGCGGGTATCGGCGTATATCGCGCACCCACGATTTTGCCCTGAATTTCAGGGCAAAAAAGTGCGCGATATACGCCGATAAATATGGTACCTAAATGTCATGCCTATCCAGTAATTTCAGTAAACCACTGACCTGGAACAAGCATGCCAATCAGGAAAGACACAGTAAAGACAAAGCTTTACTGTGCTTACTTACCTCCCTACTGGTTTTTGATCAGTGTCTTAAAGCACACTGATAGCATTGAGTCCTCAAGACAACCAGGGAATTAGTTGTAACGGAATGACCCGTGACACCCAGAGACTTTTGAAGGATGGGGGGTACTCCTGTGCCAGCATCACTAATGACTCTTGGATCTAGCGTCACTCTGTGCCCCTTTTTGGCATAGGGTGACTGATAAATGATAATTCATGTTTTTCATGATATCTTGGAATATTACAAGTTGTTATTAAAGTCTGACTCCAAATGGAGTGTTTTCATTCAATGTGGGGGACACATGCTTTTGAGGTGTTAATTGCGTCTGCTCCTAGACATTCCATTGTGTGATGCTAATACATTCTGTGTCCATTGTACTAATTAAGTCTGAAAGGTCAGATGTCTCTTTTCAGGGGTAGGGAATTAGCATGTCAATTATGTTTAGTAAAGGAATGTGTTTTGTGTAACAGGTGAGGGGAACTTGTCGGAGACAGGACGTCTGGGGGATAATTAACTCACCTGAATGTCATTATCTAAAAGAATGTGTGTGAAGCCCCATTGTGTGATGTTTTGGGGGTGGAGAGTTTCATTGTCCCTGTAACATGCCTGTAACTGCATAAAAAGCTGAGAGTGTACCATCAAAATTCTTTAATTTGACTCAGAACACAGAGCGTATGTCTCGTAATTCTGGGGGAATTCTTATGGAATGGATCGGGTCTGCTGGATGGTTGGATTGTCGGATAAGCTGTCGTGGGTTGATGGAATGGGAATATCGTAAACGGTGGTGACCGTTACATTAGTATTTTCAGAATAGAGGTAAGCAGTGGCAGCCAATGAACCGCCTCACCCCAGGGTTTGACACTGCCAACATTCTTCATCTCTGCTGGGTTCCGTCAATCTATGGAACCCATCCATCCATCAGGACATTCATCCCACTTTCAGAATCCCATCAGTTTCTAAAGCAGGCTAGCCCATCTTGGATTGCACTCAGTGTGTCGCCTTTTGCACTTTATACTGGATAAGGAAAAGCAAGCTGTTCCTTTTTTCTTTTTAATTGACTGACACTTTGGTCCTCTCTTTCAAGCCATAAAAAAAGCAACAGCCAAACAAATGGTCGCAGCCCTGCCAAGTTCTCAGAAGGTCCTCTCCGACTCTTATTGGCTTCCGCCCTCCCGCTAATCCACGTATGCTCCACAGACAAATCTAATTAGCGCAGCTTTGTCGCGGCAGGTGCCAGTCTCCACCCAGTTCTGTTCCATGTCTTCGCTAACTGATGATTATTTACAAACTCCAAAGCTGAAAAATGTAAATGTTTCATTATTGGGGCCGTTCGGAGTCTCGTCTGGACAGGATCCTAGAAGACTAAATTAAGTGAGGAACATCTGTTGGGCTTTATCTCTTTTTTACTGCTCAATCTGCTGATGATTTTGGCCTTCCTCAAGCCTCAGATTTATGCCGCTAATTGTTTGCTATCCGTTATCTTTAACTCATTAACTATTGGCAGGGATGCCCGCATATCTCCGGCCTGGGTCACCATCCTTCTTAGGTGGTGGTAGTAATTGGTTTTAAAGAAATTGGTAGGCAAAGGACATTCCTTTTTTTGCTGTATAAAAATAAATACTAGCAAAGAGAACCGAAAATTGAAGTGTAGTCTGCGCCAACCAATCAAAATTACCCTTTATTTTCTAAGCGTGCCCCTTGGCTCCCTCTCCACCGGTGAAGAGGGGACCATGCAGCTGAATCCCTGAATCAGGAGCAGGGAGTTAAAGGCAGGGAGAGGAGCTGGAGGCAGGTTAGAATAAAAAAAATGCACTAAAATGCTGTTATATTTTAAAGCGGAGTTCCACCCAAAATTGGAACTTCCGCTTATCCCACTCCTCACCCCCCTACATGCCACATTTGGCATGTAATTTTTTTTGGGGGGGAGTGGGGGCTTTAGGAGGAGTGGGACTTCCTGTCCCACTCCCTCCTTCTGCCGAGAGGCTGGTTAGGCGATTAAGCTTAATCGCCTACAGCAGCCCCTCACAGGTCCTAGGCGATCTCCTGTCCAATCACACGGCGCAGCGCCGGGCCGCACCGCGCGCGCATGCGCAGTGCCGCTCGCGCATGCGCAGTGGGTGCCCGGCTGTGAAGCCGAAAGCTGTCACGGCCGGGTGCCCACAGTTGAAATGAAGACGCCAGCCGGGGAGGGTGGGAGAGGAGCCGAGCCCCTCGCCATAACCAGCCCTTAACCCCCCAAGCCACACAGGTGTTGAGGGTTAAACATGCAGAGCATAAACTGTTAATTAAATACAAAACATATACCTTTAGACAGAGGCGTATCTAGTGAAGATAGCGCCTATGGCAAGCACTGAAACTGTGCCCCTGTCAAAACATTTGAAACCCATCTTTCAGATAACCTTAACAAAAAAAAACAGCTAACAAAATTAGTGATATTTATCAACCCTTGTGATGCCTTGGGTAGTGACATATCCTCTTTATGGAGAAATCTGGGGTTTATTAGACCCCTGATCCCTCCTCTGCCCTCCAAGGTCAGGTAAATGCAGAACCAATACTGGAAGTGATCAAATCTTCATCACGTAAGGCCTCAGTTTTCACAGAGGAGAGGGCGAAACTGATGTTCCTCCTTCTCCTTTGTGCGCTGCCAATCCGACCAGATGGAATGGGAGAGCCTGGAAGAACAGGGGAGGGCTGTGGCTGAACGCAGCAGGGATAGCGCTGCCATTGTCCATTAGCAAAGCTGCTGAAAATGAGATCCTGCCTATACTCGGGAGGAGGGAAGAAGAGACCCTCAGACCCTGGTAAGTGCCTTGCTGCCCAGCCACTCAACAGCGCCCCCTTCATATGTCGTCCCATGGCACTTGCCATGGCTGCCATACCCTAGATACGCCACTGCCTTTAGACACAGTTAGGGACACTCCCCTTAGTCTTGTCATAGAGGGGGTAGGGGACAAGGAAGAACCAATGGAAACTCAACACTTGTACATTGAAACAGAAACTACAGTTGAAACACATAAAGGCATTATGATAAGCAGGCAGCCCCTCCTTACACATTCCCTGCTGGGATGTGTCTCCAGACCTTTTATATACATGCCATGACCCAACACAATTAAACATAGCAACAAGAGGGGGGGGGAGGGATATAGCATTACATTACATTATCTCAAAGCCAGTTTGTCCCCAAGTCTCTCAGTCTCTTCTGGGCCATAGTCTGTGGGTAGGAGGCCAGCCCACAGTCCCTTCCAAAACACACAGTGACAGTGGGTTCTGTCACAGGTCCCCTGAAGAATGGAGTCCACCTGGTTTCGGTCATGAGTACCCCAGTTCTCGTTAGGAGTCTTGTGCCCCGGGGGAATTAGGGATCTTTGGAGGAGGACCGTGTATACACCCTGTGCACTTTTTTTGTGTGCTCACTTTTTAATTGCACCTGGTGTTAGTTTTGAGTGTGTGTGCGCACTGCGGGAAAAAAAAAATACGCGTCTCAATGTGCATTTTAGCCGTATTTGTCCTGTTATCACGTCAGTAAATTTGCTCTTGTGTGTTTTCTGGCCCTTTAAGTACAAAATGTAATGACTGTGTAGGCTTAAATAAAAAGCCAGTCTCCAGTAAACGTAGACGAAATTGCTAAAAACCTCCTCGCTCTTGCCAAACGTCGCATCCAACTACTGTTTTCTAAATAGCGCAATTTGGTTTTGTGTGAGTCACTTTAATATTTTAGGAACTAGTGGGAACAGATGTGTGATTGCTGAGGACTCTGTTCAAGCACAAATCAGATTTCTACAATTTTAGGAGGGCATTCCCCGAGGAGTTCAGGCTTTGGCATCGTCTGGTACACGAAGCGTGCGCCTTGCGCCAAGTCTGTTCTGTAATTGATCGTCCCGACTTGTCACATGTGATTTTACATCATTTCGTGTATCGGAAGGGGAGACAAATTAAACAGTTTTTACAACGATGAGCGAATTAGTCTGTGCAGTTGTGCGGTGGGATTACTAAAATAGCGCTAACTGCATACCTAACGCCAGATCTTTCCTGTAAACCGATAGTCCCGCCTTGTCGCGTGTGATGGAAGGTATTATTGCGTATCAGCGGGAAGGTGAAACGAGCGTATGTTAGAGAGAGGTTTTGTAGCTGCTTCGTGCTGTGGGCGGTAGAACCCAAATACAAAAGTTGCAAAGAGATTAAAATTATGTCTTTTTCTTTTAACCCAACTCGAGTTTGAGGAGATAATTGCTTTTATTAACCGCTTAAGACCCGGACCTTTAGGCAGGTAAAGGGTTCCTCCAGAGGTTGCTAAGGGTTCCTTGAGCGACAAGCAATTTCTGCCTCTCCGATAAGTTCCCACCGACACCATTGATCTTTTAGCTCTCTGTAAGGAGGTAATTCTTCCCAATGATCACAAGTGTAAGGCCTCGTACACACGACCGAGTTTCTCAGCAAAAACCAGCAACTTGCTGGGAGATATTTTTTTGCCGAGGAAACCGGTCGTGTGTACATTTTCGTTGAGGAAACTGTCGAGAAACTCGACGAGCCAAAAAGAGAGCAAGTTCTCTATTTCCTCGACGGGAATGGAGAAACTTGCCTTGTCCTCGACAGCCTAACAAGGAACTCGACGAGGAAAACGATGTGTTTCACCCTTCGAGTTCCTCGGTCGTGTGTACGAGGCTTCAGGATCATTCTTCCCAATCACCATCACACTAATGTATCATGAGTTGTAGATATAACAATAGCGTTGTGGCCCCTGGACGGCCATGTGCATGAGACCTTAAAGGGCCAGCTCTTGCCAACAGAAAGTTAGAGGTTAACGAAGGAAAAAAAAAAACAATTACAGGAAAAGCCACCCTGCGTAAAATAACCAGCAGAAAGAGAAATGTTTGCGTCGTAAACTAATCTTTATCCACACTGTATATGTGAGATATTTGTAGACTGTACAATGGATGGGAATTTACAAAGCGTGACATGGTCACCTGACTGTCGCCAGGATTTCCCACCCAACAACCGAGCTAAAATCCTAGGCGGAATATGTTGTCCATTTGGCCACAGCACATGATAAATCTGATCCATTAGGCTTTGGAATGATCTGATTTTACTGCAATATTTAATGGCTGTATTTGTTCTTTTCATGGCAGTTATGGGCTCTGGCAAGCGTTCAGCGGAGGAAGAGAAAATCTTTTTGGCATGTTACACAACAGACGTCAGCTGTTTAAGTTCCTTCCTGCTGCTGTACGCATATTACCGATCTCTTCATCCTTTAAAGGGAATCGGTCATGAAGCTTGAAACCTGTGTGAGAAAGCCAAGCTAGAAGCTGTCATTCTTTTCATTCTTGGACTGGGGATCTTATATTGGTGGTCAGTGGGAAGAATACGCTTTACATTGGGGGTCAGTGGGAACAATACTCTTTATATTGGTGGTCATTGGGAAGAAAGTTCCTTACATTAGTGGTCAGTGGAGAGAATGTCTCTTACATTGGAGGTCAAGGGGAGAGAATGTCCCTTACATTGGAGGCCAGTGGGAAGAACGCCCCTTATATTGGTGGTCAGTGGGAAGAGCATGGGCTATGATGCCCTTAGCTTGATTGTTCATGTGAATTGTCTTTAAGATTTTATAGTTCAGCATTTTTATTTGCTTTCCAGGCTTATCATCCATGGGACATTTGAAGGAATAGTTTAGTGGCTCTCAACCACGGGTCTGCCTTGTCCATTGTTAAATTATTGGGACATATATTTGCATTCCTCACAATTTTGAGGATGGAGATGGGAATGAGGGAGACCCATTAGCAAAAGTATGTAGGTATAAGAAACACCCCCTGACACGCCCCCCTTAAAGGAGATATATACAAAAAAAATGATTGGTTAAACCCACAAGTGCTTTCCTTACCACTACTATTATTTTATACTTTTTTTTGAAAGATCAGACCAAAATGAGGGACATATGAGGAGGAATGAGGGATCGAGGGACTTTGTTCCAAGTCAGGCAGAGGTGGCTCTTTAATAAGGCAAATTAGGCGGTCGCCTAAGGCCTCACACTCACAGGGGCCTCGTGGCCGCCTAACTTAACCAGTGCATTACCCCAGTTTTGAGGGACAGGGGACCTTAACGTTGCTTTGCTCTGGCAGCTTTTAGGGCCCTGGCTCAGGAGCGCAGTGTCCCTGACAACCAGGGAATATTGGTGACACCACCCCTTGTGACGTCAATGACCCAACATGCCCTCAGTCAATGATGTCACAAGGGGGCGGGTTCAGCAGGTGACATCACCGGGTGGCCCGCGCCCCTTAGTTATTAAAGAGCAGGATCTGGGGGCCACCTTGTTAAAGGGGGCTTCCAGATTCTGATAAGCCCCCTGCCCGCAGACCCCCACAACCACCGGCCAGGGTTGTGGGGAAGAGGCTTTTGTCCTTGAATTATTTTTCCCATCATGGGTGTGAGTGGGGCCCCATGCCAAGTTTTTCCTCAGGCCCCGTACACACGACCAAGTTTCTCGGCAGAATTCAGCCAGAAACTCGGTCGGAGCTGAATTCTGCCGAGAAACCCGGCCGTGTGTACACTTTCGGCCGAGGAAGCCGACGAGGACCTCGGCGAGGAAATAGAGTACATGTTCTCTATTTCCTCGTTGTTCAATGGGAAATTTCGGCTCGCCGAGATCCTCGGCAGCTTCACAAGGAACTCGACGGGCAAAACGATGTGTTTTGCCCGTCGAGTTCCTCGGACGTGTGTATGGGGCCTAAGGCCTTTACAAAGCCTAGAACTGCCTCTGAAGTCAGGGACAGTCCCTTGAAATCGGGGACAGTTGGGAGCTATGTATTTGTCTGTATCTGGAAATCATGCAATCTTTATTCATATAATAAACACATTTTCAGAAGAAAAGATTTCACTCACGGGACATCCGAGGACACATTCTGGCAGCTCCTACTCCAGGAGACCTGCCGTGTCCATTATTTAATTTTTTGGGACATATATATTCGTCAGTATCTAGGAAGCGGAATCCATAAATCAAATCACACGTCTTCATCCTGAAGGAAGATTTATTTTCTCACCAAGACAGATCGCAGTGGATTACAACTTATTTTATCTCAAGCGGCATGTGATGTTCATGGTTGGCATGTGGTAATGTTTGCATCTTAATAAAGTGAACACTCCACCGGCTACCGGCACAGTGGATTTCCATATCAAATATATTGAGTTACAAAATATCACAGCCCTGCGTTTTACTTATACATAATAGAAATTTGCAATGTTCGAACATGTGGATGAAAACACTAACCAAACAATGCCATACAAATTGGATTTATTAACCACTCCATACCAATCATAATGTAAGGTGATTCAAAAAGTGGAAGGTGAACAAAATAAAATAAAATAAAGCAAACTACTCCCTGACAGATGCCATTACACCACCTTTATAAAAACATGTGAAAAATGGTTTCTGGTGAGTTCAACTTTTAAACACTAACTCAGATGGTCTAGTTAGATAATAACATTAACATATATTATTTTCTGAAGTAGCATTTCTATAGAATATTTTTCAATTATAATTAGTCTGCTTTACTATCTGTGTAGTAAACATTTGGTATATAATACTCTTTGTCCTTAAGGAACTCAGTCAAGTAATTGCCAGACCATTATTCCTAATTTTTTTTACGAACAGTCTACTGACTGGATTGGTACCAGCTGATTGGAGAAAAGCCAATGTAGCACCAATATTTAAAATAAGACCAAGATACATCCCTGGGAATTACAGAACAGTTAGCCTAACATCAATAGTATGCAAGGGAGGGGATGAGAAGGGACTATATACAAGATTTTAGTAATGAAAACTATATTAATCATTAGCAGTAATCAGAGTGGATTCATGAAAAATCGTTCTTGCCAAACCAATCTATTAACCTTCTATGAGGAAGTGAGTTGCCATCTAGATAAAGGAAGGCCCGTAGACGTGGTGTATCTGGATAAAGGAAGGCCCGTAGATGTGGTGTATCTGGATTTTGCAAAAGCATGTGACACAGTTCCCCATAAGCGTTTACTGTACAATATGAGGTCCGTTGGCATGGACCATAGGGTGAGTACATGGATTGAAAACTGGCTACAAGGGAAAATTCAGAGGGTGGTGATAAATGGGGAGTACTCGGAATGGTCAGGGGTGGGAAGTCGGGTCCCCCAGGGTTCTGTTTTAGGACCAATCCTATTTAATTTATTCATAAATTACCTGGAGGATGGGGTAATCAGCTCAATCTCTGTATTTGCGGACGATACTAAACTAAACAGGGCAATAACTTCTCCGCAGGATGTGGAAACCTTTCAGGAAGATCTGAACAAATTATTGGGATGGACAACTACTTGGCAAATGTAGAAAAATTTAAACTAATGCATGTGGGTGCCAAAAATATGAATGCAATCTATACACTGGGGGGAGAACCTCTGGGGGAATCTAGGATGGAAAAGGACCTGGGGATCTTAGTAGATGATAGGCTCAGTAATTCCAAGCTGCTGCTAACAAAGCAAACAGAATATTGGCATTAAAAAGGGGATTAACTCCAGAGATAAAACGCTAATTCTCCCGCTTTACCAGACTCTGGTCCGCCCCCACCTGGAGTATGCTGTCCAGTTTTGGGCACCAGTGCTCAGGAAGAATGTGCTGGATAGAGTCCAGAGAAGGGCAACAAAGCTAATAAAGGGTCTGGAGGATATTAGGTATGAGGAAAGTTTACGAGCACTGAACTTATTCTCTCTGGAGAAAAGACGATTGAGAGGGGATATGATTTCAATGTACAAATACCGTACTGGTGACCCCACAATAGGAATAAAACTTTTTCTGGCAAGGGAACTTAAAAAGACACGCGGCCACTCACTAAAATGAGAAGAAAAGCGATTTAACCTTTAACTGCGTAGAGGAGTCTTTACTGTAAATTCTCTTCCACAGGCGGTGGTTTCAGCGGGGAGCATCGATAGTTTCAAAAAACTATTAGATAGGCACCTAAACGACCACAACATACAGGGATATACAATGTATTATTGACATAAAAGCACACACACAGGTTGGACTTGATGGACTTATATGGTTTTTAAACTCACCTACTATGTAACCAAGTATCTATGATTTTCAAATTTTCTTTAAAAATCTCAACTTTGCAAATAAAAATTTAGTACAAGGTTACATAGTTAGATTTAAAAGGGGAACAAGTCCATCAAATTTAACCAATAAAAAAAATAAATAGAAAAAGGGGAAGGCACCCCAATAAAGTGTGGTCCAATTTGCTCCAGTAGGGGGGAAAATAACTCCTTGCTGATCCTCCAAAGGCAACCGGATATTCCCTGGATCAAGAATCTCTGGTGTTATTACTAATACATCCATAACACACATTTTTCCAAAGCAGCAAAGTTGGGATTTCTGATAAGAGACCTAAGCACTGACGGCGTGCTTTTTGTTAGCCTGTGTATAACTGACTAAAACCCTTAATTTACTAAGCTACAACATTGATTATTTCCAGCAGTAAGCACTGAAAATAGCAACCTGGTAGTTGAAAATAAGCAGTCATACCAACACATATTTTAAAGCTTTGTGAATTGACCTGTGAAGCAGGTGGTGCTGTTTCTGCTAGGAAAGCGGGCATTGATGTGTCCCTCCTTTAGCAGTCTGTATATTCTGATCCAGGGCTGGACTGGGACAAAAAGTTGGCCCTGGACTTCATCCAGAATGGCCCACTTTGACAGGTCTCTCCCATGGCGGCCGGACAACTCCCGCACCCCCCCCCCCCGGCCACCCAAGCCCCCTCTCCCCCTTCACTAGCCACTAGCCGTTCTACTTTATTAAAGTAGAACGGCTGGTACTGGTACTCATATAGGCAGTACCAGTGGGGAAGCTAGACATTATTTCACCGGGGGCAAAGAATCCGTTCGGTGCCCTCCCCTTATGGGACAAGATTAGGCAGAAGTGAGAAACTCCCAGGCCATAGCTGTTGCGTCAGCTGTCTGTCCCCTCCCCCATGCTCCTCTGTCGTCGTCCCTGCTCCTCCCCCTGCTTCTCTGTTGCCCCCAGGTGAGTGCTGTGGGGAGCAAGAGGAGGTGAACGCTGCGGGAAGGGAGAAACAGAGGAGCAGAGGGGGCTGCGGTCCACTGTCACTAAAGCCAGCCCACTGAGCCATCGGCCCACTGGGAAACTCCCTGTAGTCCCAATGGCCAGTCCATCCCTTTTCTGATCTCTCCTGCTAATCAAGTCGGTTTTCATGGGACACTTAAAAAGACAAGCCTGTTGTTGTTGCATAGAGATAGTAGTAAACACAATAAATACTGTTATGTAATGTTTCATGTTCACCTAATTACAAATTAAAAACATAACACGTTACTAAAATCATAGTCATTGAAATTCTAATAGCTGTAGACGAGGTCCTTTTTTTTCCGTATCTGGTAGACTCCAGCTTTCCAACAAAGAACAGCTCAACATATATTTGTGTCTTGGTACGTCTTGCTTTTCATCTTCTGATTTTGCTGTTGGCACCTTCGTCTTGGTTAAACAGATAAATGTGTTGACAGGCAGCATGCCATCCGAGCAGATGGGCTGGAGTGAAGGCATCTCGGAATCTTGTATAACATGAATCGCTGTAAGCATGAAGATTCAACATCATTACCACTTTTAATTTGGGACGTCGACAATCACAGATAATTTATCATTTTTCCAGACATTTGACACAAGGCCAGGTTCAAAGCGGCATTCAAGATATGCTATCGGGGCTCTAATTTATTTATATGTGTAGTCTAAAGGGAAAAGTCGGCATACAAAGAGCTTGGGTTTATGTTTTGCATCCCGACAATTGACTGTATAACATTATTTAGTCGTCATTTGCCTAGTGTGATTGGCTATGATTTCACAGGTCGTAGATTCCCAACTCCACCCACCAGCCTAATTATTTATTAAAGCTGTCATTAGCCCCTATCCAATACCAGTTGCTGTATGAAGGCTGGTCCCCTTATTTATACAACCGGTATTAAGGCTAGGTTTGTAGGCTGAGGGGTGGGGGAATACCCAGGAGGTAGACACCCAAAGGGAAGACACAGTGGTTGAGAATGCGGAATTTATTGTTAACCATTCCGGATACAATGATTGAATCTCTTCAACAGTAAAATCCAAGCAACAACACTCACCATAGCAGACGGAACTCACAGCCAGAGAGCAGTAGACCGAGGATAACGGTACCTGGCACAGGGGTGGAAGGCAGGCAGATGCAGTAAGAACAATAGCGGAAACAATGTCCAAGTAGTCTGCAAAAATCCCATCCACATGATTAAGGGATGGAGTGAAACACGTTGGGGGGATAGCCTGGTTGGAGTCCAGGCTGAGGTTGCCACTAACCATTGATCCATGGGATTGCACATATGTGCCGCAATAGGGAGACCTTGGTAGAGAGTGATAGGTTTTTCGGCTACCTCACATCAAGTCAAAGCCTGCTGTGTGATCGTTTATGGCAGTATCAAGCCACGCCCCTAACATATTTCACTCCGTCCACCGGAGCTTACTCATGTGGAGACCTTTTTACACGTTCAGTGTTCATAGGAGCCGGGACAAGTTCCTTCCCAGACCGGCACTCTCTAGGTGGATGTCAAGTGCCCCTTTTGAGAGCCTGAGCGGCTCACACATTGGGTCTTTTGGGTTCATAGTCTGCAACAATCCCTACTCCCTCTTCCGCTGGAACCTTTCCCTACACTGGGTTCCCTATCAAGTGGGTTCCTCTTCCTACTCCCTACCCTCGCTACACGCAGAATGCGCTTCAACAGCAGTGGGCCAGGGCTTTTTGTAATCTCTGCCCTCACCAAAGATGGCTGTGGCAGGTGGCAGCATCTAATCGAACAGCAGCCCACCCGATGGCCATGCTGAGCCCTAAGAGGAATAAATATTCCTCTTATTTTCCATTCTCCCTACAAGGCAGATGCAACAGTGCCACCCATGTAGGGAGGTCAACCTGCACCTGCTTACAGGTTTACATTTGTGCTTTCCCACGAGGCACAACAAAAATGCATGTCCCTTTTACAGGCACATGTCAATGCCTATAATTAATGGCATCTGAATGCACATTGCTTCAGATGTGCGATTTTCACACATAAGGCAGCCCATTGAAGTGAAGGGGCTTCTCTAAACACGGTATCATCATAGATGTAAATGGAGCCTTACACAGTGCCATCAATTTATGTGCTATTCATTCTCATCAGCCCTTGCCCTCAAGTAGATTACAATCTTAGGTCCCTATTTCATATGGACACATTCCTGGACAGGAGCCAATTAACTTACCATCGTGTTTTTGGAGTATGGGAGGAAAACGGCGTACCCAGAGGAATCCCACACAAGCACAGAGAGAACAAGCAAACCTCATGCAGGTAGTGTCCTGGCCAATACTGGTTTTGCACTGGAGACCTCAATGCTGCAATGCCGAAGTGATAACCACTCTGTCACTGTGTAAGAGAAGGAGGTTGCACAGCATCACTAAAATATGTCTGAAACTCATCCAGAGGTCTCCTGAAGGCCGGGAGGCAACAAATCTCACATGATGTAGAAGCTTTGCCACCTTCTGGTCATTAAAGCCCACTTTAGTGGCCACCGGGAGGCAGTGTGGCTTCTATATCATGTGACCACTGTGATTGGCTCTCAAAGTGGTCATATGATCGTGAGCCCATTCCTCTAACTCCCAATCAGAAGCTGTAACCAAGAGCTTTTGGCGAGAGCTCAGTCATTATGCTTGGAGAACGCAGTGATTGAGCTCTTTGCACACAACCTCAGGCCCCCGTGATCTTTGTGCAGTGGTTGAACATTAAAACTCACTTTTCTTGCCTCTGAATATGTTTTACATCGGGGGTATCCAAACTATGGCCCTGGATCCCTTTGCTTTCCTTTATTTGGCCCTTGGGGCACGATTTATCCCAATGATACAAGACACTATTCTGCCCACTGACCCCAACAATTCCTGCCACCGACATCAACAGTGGGGTGCTACTTCTTCCACTGACACTAACGATGGGGCACTATTCCTCCACCTGATACCAGGTTCTATTCTGCTGGCCACAGTCCAGCCCCCCCTAAAGTCTGAGGGACAATAAACTGGCCCTTTGTTTAGAAAGTTTGGGAACCCCTGTTTTACGCGGTTGGCAAAAGGTTAAATGGATCAGATGGCCCAGTACAGAAATCACTTCTTTCACATAAATCAATTCTTAGATGTGTTTATGGCGTTTGTTTAGCTGTTTGCTTTGATTTGCTCTTTAAGTTGCTAATTACTTAAAGATCTCATAAAAGTCACTTCACAGGTGATGTGGAATACAGGGATTCCTCCCATGGAGAGGGGATCAAAAACCAGTAATTAGTTCCACAAATATTTGTTTGTTCCTAGCCTGTTCTCGGAACGTGACTCCAGAAATTCCTATCATTAGGACGAGCCTCCAGCTGTTCGTTATGTTTGTCCTCGACAAACGCACATGGAGGAGCAGAAGCAGACGAGACACAATTTACTTTGGCGCTATAATACCCATTAATACCAAGGAAAAGTTTGAAAGGCAAATTCTTTTGCCGCGTTCGTTAGAAGACAGGTGTTAGCTGCCTTTGTTGTCTGTCAGTAGTGCCGGAACAGATGCCGGTTGACAAGAGACATTAGCCCGGGGATTGTCTTCTATAAAGTCTGTTGATAAAGGAACTACAAATGGCCAAGTGGAATCTAATTTTCAGCCAAATTAAATCAATGAGAGTTGATTGTTATTCGGTTAACTCCTTCCGAGTTACAACAACGTTGGCTGTAGACAGATGTTTATTAACTACGTGACCGTCCAACCGTCTTCTCTTAACTACCCAACAGATAGGCACACTCGTCTTCTACCGGCATGGCTGTGTGAGGTTGGCCATCTACAGTTCTTCTTCACATGTGTGACATCACCTTCCTAAAAAGTACTATTTATTAAAGTGATTGTAATGGTTTGTAATAAAAAAAAATAACAAACATGTCATACTTACCTCCGCTGTGCAGCTTGTTTTGCACAAAGTGGCCCCCGATCCACGTCCTCTGGGGTCCCTCGGCGGCTGTCTCGGTTCCTCCTTTCTTTAGATAACCCCCTTTGGGAAGCACTTTCCCAAGGGGGTTACCTTGTGGGTGCACTCCCGGGTCCAGAATTTGTGTCCGTAGACACGAATGCTGGACTCGGCCCCTCGCCTCGGCCCAGCGCCTCCGCCCCGCACCCGGCGCCTGCGCCAATGGCTGCACTGCTATCAATCTATCTCCATGAAGAGCTGAGAAAACCAGGCCCAGAAGAGCCTAGAAGCCAGCGCGGGACTTTCGATGGCTCAGGTAAGTAAACTGGGGGGCTGGGGGGCCAGTAACTATCAGATGTTTTTTCACCTTAATGCATAGGATGCATTAAGGTGAAAAAAACGAAGGTTTACAACCCCTTTAAGATATTGCCTAATAAAGAGGAATGCCACTTTCTCATTGGGCCAAACTTTCTACGCAAAGGGTCAGTTTACTGTCCTTCAGGCTTCGGGCTTTTCTTTGTTCCTCCCGAGACTTCCTGCTCTCTAGCTCCCACATCATCCCCTCCCATACTCGCCTCCAGGTCTTCTCCTGAGCCTCTCTCAGCCTTTGGAATTCCCTACCCCAATATGTCAGACTATCTCCAAATCGATAAATTTTTAGGCAATCCCTGAAAACTTTTCTCTTCAGAGAAGCCTATCCTTCTCCACCTAACAACTGTACTTTCATTTTCTTCAGCAGCTCATCCCCCCACAGTTATTACCTTTTGTATCACTTGACCATCCCCCTTAGATCCTCTGATTTCTTCTATATTAATTTGTATTGTAACTGTACTGTCTGCCCTAATATTGTAATACGCGGTGCAAACTGTTGGCGCTATCTAAATCCTGTATAATAATAAATAATAGTTTAGGGGGTGCCGGACTTTGGCCAGTGGGAGTAGAAAATGCCCCGGCATTTGTAGGCATAAACAATGCACCATCAATGGTTATAATGAAAGGAAGAAGGCCCCATTGTTGACATCAATGGGAAGAATAGTGCCGTTGATAGTGTCAGTGGGGGTAATGGTGTCCCATCATTGGTGTCAGTTGGCAAGGGCCAGATAAAGGAAAACAAAGGGCCACAACTGTTTGGAGACCACTGTCATAGAAGGATGTGTGTCCCATTGCTCTGCTTGGGCACCAAGAAGGGCTGCATCAAGTAAAAAAACATCGGAAGAACATATGACACCATGATAATGGCCTTACAGACTGAAATGTATATTATTATTATTACTATACACGGTTTATATAGCACCAACAGTTTACGCACTTTACAATGTAGAGGGAGGACAGCACAATTACAGTACAGTTCAATACAGAAGGTACAGGAGGGCCCGGCTCATAGAGCTTACATTCTAAAGGGAGAGGGGGGTGGTACAAAAGGTAATAGCTGCAGAGAATGATTTGATGGGGGTGGCTCAGGGACAGTTTTTAGGTGGGTGTGAGATAGGCTTCCCCGAATAAATATGTTTCCGGGGATCTCCTAAAGGTGGAGAGGTTAGGGGCGGATTGGACATACCGGGGCAGGGAGTTCCAGAGGATGGGAGAGGCTCTGGAGAAGTCATGAAGGCAAGCATGAGAGGAGGTAACAAGGGAGCTAGAGAGCAGGAGGTCCTAGGAGGAACGGAGGGGACGATTTGGGTGAATGTATAGTTGATTCATGCTGATAGCAGAGGAAGAAGGCAGCAGACAGATATGACATTTAGTGCTCTTAATTGAGACAAGTACACACTATAGAGGAATATGCTTTGTTCATATTTCATGTCAAAGGTTTACAACCACTTTGAGATACACATTAACCCTTTCCAGCTCTGATCCTACCTCACTGAACCTATTCTGGACCAAAGATCACCCAACTTTCAGATTGTTCCCCTTGTATTGTTTTGCCTATTTGGTCTACTTCTTGGCATTTGTTTTTCATTGTACTAATAGCTCCCTACCAGCCTTCTATCACTAGATTGGCGTTCCCCCATACAGTATATCTCCGGTATAATTTATCATCACACAGATCCAATATAAACATTTATTGGTGGTTGGGAATGGACAGGACCCTTTATTTACACCAGACGCCTTTAAATTTATGTGCCTCCCGGCATGGAGGACATCTTTCAGGTCTGTGCAAGCCTCTTTACTTTGGCGCCTCTTGTTAAATAAACTATTAGGCGATATTATACTTGTAAACGGAAATATATATCGCCTTAAAAATCAGCGGATGATGGCGGCTGGTGTGCGCCTCCTTGTAAAGCACGTGGGATGGTATAAAGTGATGGATAGGGCTGCCTGATAAGGGGTGACATTACGAGGGATGTCATTGTTTATGGTGTCATCTTATGGAGCATCAGACACATGAAGGAAAGGTGAAGATTATGCTACATTGTTCTCAAATACATTTTATTGTAATGCTGGATCTGTTTGTTGTTGCTGTCTGCAGCCTTAGAGCATATCCAAACCCCAAATAAAATGTAACATATTGCAGCTTACAGATTCTTAGATAAGGTGGCTGCACTAGCTTTAATTTTTTTGACTTTTTACCTTTCTTTTCACCATGTGATCCAGCAAGTAGGAGCTTGTGTACACTAGAGGTTGGGGCAGTAAAACAGTTTTACTAAAAGGAATCTACAGCAGTGAGGGCACTGAGGGCCACTCTCTGGAAGGTTGGGGAGCACTATGGGAGCTGGAGAGAACAGTTTCAGGTTAAGGAATGTACAGCTGTGAGGGCACTGAGGGCCACTCTCTGGAAGGTTGGGGAGCACTATGGGAGCTACAGAGCACAGTTCCAGGTTAAGGAATGTACAGCTGTGAGGGCACTGAGGGACACTCTCTGGAAGGTTGGGGAGCACTATGGGAGCTGGAGAGCACAGTTTCAGGTTAAGGAACCTACAGCTGTGAGGGCACTGAGGGCCACTCTCTGGAAGGTTGGGGAGCACCATGGGAGCTGGAGTCACAGTTTCAGGTCAAGGAATCTACAGCCGTGAGGGCACTGTGGGCCATTTCCTGGAGGGTTGGGGAGCACTATGGGAGCTGGAGAGCACAGTTTCAGGTTAAGGAATCTACAGATGTGAGGGCACTGTGGGTCACTCTCTGGAAGATTGGGGAACACTATGGGAGCTGAAGAGCACAGTTTCAAGTCAGGGAATCTGCAGCTGGGAAGGAACTGTGGAGGCTGAGGTCTCCCAGGAGACCTGGGGCACTTTAGACCACACTGATAGGTTAGGGGAAACTAAGGGAGCTGAGGACCACTATTGGAGTTTAAGGAATCAGTCTCTGGAAGGGTACTGTGGAGACTGATGTCTCTCAGAGGGCCTAGGGACACAGTCGGCCACTCTGGGAGGTTGGGGACACTATAAAGGCCTGGAGGCAGCAGAATGGGGGCACTGTGGAGTCTGGGGGCTCCCAGCAGGCCTGGAGGCACTGTGTTTAACACTGAGAGGTTTGGGAACACTAGGGACACTTTGGGCCACTCTCTGGAAGGTTGGGGGGCACTATGAGAGCTGGAGAGCACAGTTTCAGGTTAAGGAATCTGCAGCTGAGAGGGCACTAAGAAGGCTGAGGGCTCCCAGGAGACCAGGGGCACTTTGGAACACACTGGGAGGTTGGGGGAAACTATGAGAGCTGGGGACCACTATTGGAGTTTAAGGAATCCGTCTCTGAAAGGGTACGGTGGAGACTGATGGGGGTGCTACGAGAGTTTCAGGTTAAGGAATCTGCAGCTGAGAGGGCACTAAGAAGGCTGAGGGCTCCCAGGAGACCAGGGGCACTTTGAAACACACTGGGAGGTTGGGGGAAACTATGAGAGCTGGGGACCACTATTGGAGTTTAAGGAATCCGTCTCTGAAAGGGTACTGTGGAGACTGGTGGCTCTCAGGGGGCCTAGGAACACCGTGGGCCACTCTGGGAGGTTGGGGGACTCTATAGAGGCCTGGAAGGAGCAGGCTGGGGGGCACTGTGGAGTCTGGGGGCTCCCAGGAGGCCTGGAGGCACTGTGTTTAACACTGGGAGGTTGGGGAACACTATGGAACCTGGGGACCACTGTTGGAGGTTAAGGAATCTGTCTCTTGAAGGGCACAATGGAGGCTGATGGCCTTCCGGGGGTCTAGGGACACTGTGGGCCATTCTGGGAGGTTAGGAGACACTTTAGAGGCCTGGAGGCAGCAGTCTGGGGGGCATTGTGGAAACTGAGGGCTCCCAGGAGGCTAGGGGCACTGTGGACCAAACTGGGAGGTTGAGGGACACAATGGGAGCTGGAGAGCACTGTTGGAGGTTAAGGAATCTGTCTCTGGAAGAGTACTGTGGAGGCAGATGGCTCTCTAGGGGTTGGGGACATTGTGGGCCACTCTGGGAGGTAGGGGGACACTATCGAGGCCTAAAGGCAGCAGGCTGGGGGGCCCCAAGGAGACTGAGGGCTTCCAGGAGGCCTGGGGGATCTCTGGACCACATTGGGAGGTTGAGGGACACTATGAGAGCTGGGGAGCCCTGCTTCAAGTTAAGAAATTTACAGCTGGAAGGGCACCGAGGAGGGTGATGGCTCTCGGGGGGCCTGGAGGCACTGTGAGATGTTTGGGGATCTGCAGCCAGCTGGGGGCATTGTGGAAATTGAAGGCTCTTGGGTTGCCTGGGGGCACTGGAGGCCATTCCGGGAAGTTGGGGGGTGCTATGAGAGCTGAGATGCACTGTGGGAGTTTAAAGGTTCTGTAGCTAGCTAGAGGCCCTGAAGAAGGGAGGCTGCAGCCTGGCACTGGTTCAAACCGTATAAACAAAAGCTGATCATATTAAGCTTGGGGGGGGGGGGGGGGGGGCTCAGAAAAGCAAGAACTAGTCTGTATTTGTCTGTCATTCTGTCCATCACGATCGTCATGTGCATCAAAGTCCTATAACCGGCAGTTAATTATTACGCATTCCCTCATCTTCATAAACAGTCCTGGCCTCAGGCATTGCACATTCATGTACTCTCGGAGGTCCTCCATGATCCGGATTTGTCCATAATTTACGCTCTGTAGTTTGTTATCCTGTATTTAATGCGCCTGCATGCTTGCTATTTATTGCCAGCAGTTATGTTAAACGTGACGTTGCGTCAGCCGCGGCCTTCATATTACAAACAGTAAATCCGCGACGTTACGATTTGAAGTTATCATCATCTCCATCCTTATATACTGCTCAGAATATCCCCCTCAGGGCTCCGATGGCTCTTTTCCGTTTTGACGGCGACGTCCTGTCCTGCCCCGGCGCGTCACAAATCAACGCCGCATTAGAAATAAATAGGACTCGTAAAGAGGGGTTTTTTTTTTCGCTGTGATCTAAATAGCAGCAATCTTTTACAGTATGGAAGGAACAACTGTCCATGCTTAAGTGAGCTTGGAAGGTATCCACGTCTTTTGAGTAGTTATTCTGCTTTTACATTAATCTGTTGGTGGTACGGCGCTACATTTATGCCTGGAAAGGAGTTTTATATCTCAGGAAATGCATGTAAAACACGCAATTTCCAGGATCCGCTAAAAGCTTTTCGTTTACGGCGATTTAAATGCGCAGGATGCTGGGTGAGGGTCCCGTGTTTGGATGTATAATGTGGCCAGTGGTTGTTCCCCACATCTGACTTTTTATCTAACGTTCCTTAACCACTTAAGCCCCGGACCATTTCGCTGGCCAAAGACCAGAGCACTTTTCGCGATTCGGCACTGCGTCGCTTTAACTGACAACTGCGCGGTCGTGCGACTTGGTTCCCAAACAAAATTGGCGTCCTTTTTTCCCCACAAATAGAGATTTCTTTTGGTGGCATTTGATCACCTCTGCGGTTTTTATTTTTTGCGCTATAAACAAAAATAGAGCGACAATTTTGAAAAAAAAAACTATATTTTTTACTTTTTGCTATAATAAATATCCCAAAAAAATATATAAAAAAAATGTTTTCCTCAGTTTGGGCCGATACGTATTCTTCTACATATTTTTGGTAAAAAAAATCGCAATAAGCGTTTATTGATTGGTTTGCGCAAAAGTTATAGCGTCTACAAAATAAGGGATAGTTTTATGGCATTTTTATTAATATTTTTTTTTTTACTAGTAATGGCGGCGATCAGCGATTTTTATTGTGACTGCGACATTATGGCGGACACATCGGACACTTTTGACACCATTTGGGACCGTCGTCATTTTTACAGCGATCAGTGCTATACAAATGCACTGATTACTGTAAATATGACACTGGCGGTGAAGGGGTTAGGGGGGTGCTTCTGTAGGGGGCGATGAAGGGGTTAAGTGTGACCTAGGGAGTGATTCTAACTGTTAGGGGGCGTGGCTTGCCATGACATGCCACTGATCGCTGTTCCCGATGACGGGGAACAGACGATCAGTGACATGTCACTAGGAAGAACGGGGAGATGAGTTTACACTGACATCTCTCCGTTCTTCAGCTCTGTGACCCCAATCGCGGGACACCGGTGGACATCGAGTCCGCGGGGCTCCAGCGGGCATGGTCACGGAGCTCGCAAAAAAGGGTCACGGCCGGCAAATTAAAGGGGACGTATATATATGCCCATTTGCCCAGCAGTGCCATTCTGTCGGCGTAAAAGTGCGTTCGGCGGTCAGCAAGCAGTTAAGAGGATCTACATGCCGGGAGGTGAAAGCAGGCTTTTTGATCGTGTGACCTCTGTGATTGGCTGTCACAGAGGTCACATGATCGGAAACTCCTGTTTGCAAATACTTAGTAGGAACAAACAATGGCCCAGATTCAGGTAGAATCGCGCAATATTTGCGTGGGCAAAGAGCAAAAATTTTTCTCTGCGCCCACGCAAATATTGCGCTTTGCCCGCGATTCACGGAGCAATTGCTCCGTAAATTGCGCGGGCGATATGTTAATCAGCCGTGCGTAAGGCTGCCTAATGTAAATGATCCCGCCGGGGGCGGGAATCATTTAAATTAGGCGCGCTCCCGCGCCGAGCGAACAGCGCATGCTCCGTCGGGAAACTTTCCAGACGTGCATTGCGGCAAATGACGTCGCAAGGACGTCATTTGCTTCTAAGTGAACGTGAATGGCGTCCAGCGCCATTCACGGTTCACTTACGTAAACGACGTAAAATTTGAACGTCGCGAGCGGGAAGCGCAGCTATACTTTAGCATTGGTTGCGCCTGCTATTAGCAGGAGCAGCCTTATGCTAAAGTGGCCGTACGGAAACTCCGTACCTTGCGTGCGCAGGGCCCGCGCAACTTTTGTGAATCGGTGGTAGTATGCAATTTGCATACTATACGCCGATCACAAAGGCCGCGCCCCCTAGCGGCCAACGCAAGAATGCAGCCTGGGATGTGAAGGCATAAGGATGCTTATGTCTGTCACATCCTAGGCTGCAGTCGGTGTAACGAGGTTCCTGAATCAGGAGCACTCGTTACCAGGGGCGGACTGACAACTCATGGGGCCCCGGGCAATAGAAGACTATGGGGCCCCCGGCTTACAGATGGCCACCATGCCAGGAGGCAGTGCAGAGGCAGGGCAGCTAAAATCTCTGGATTTTCACATCAGAAGCATGTTGGTTTCAGACATTTCAGGGACAGATGTAAAAAAAAACATAGATTTTTACATACTGTCCCTGGTTTTACTGAGCCTGGCAACCCTGATGGGGCCCCCTAGTGACATGGGGCCCTCGGGCAGTGCCCGAGTGACTCAATGGTCAGTCCGCCCCTGCTCGTTACACCGGAGCAAGTAAGCCCTTGCGCCGCGCAACCTATGGTTGCGCGGGCGCAAGTGCTTCTTGAATCTGGGCCACTATGTCTCCTTTGCCCTGACAGCACAGGGATTTGTGTGTTGTTTACACACACAAATCCCCATGCTGGTGCTTGTGCACACGATCACGCGTGACCGGCGGATATCGCGCCCGCTGGCCACATGCATTGGGTGCCCCGCCATGCAGCGCTTGCGTGTGCATCCCATGGCGTTAAGGGAAGGACGTACCCATACAGGATTTCACCCAGGAGAGCCATTGTGCTGCAGTATATCTGCGTGAGATGGTCGGGAACCGGTTAAAGCATGCTCACTGCGTGCTCTCAGCACAGTAACTAAGCATTCTCGTACAGCTCCCGATGCATATTTGCAAACAGGAGCTTCCGCAGTTTATCTGCGTGAGCCAGTCGGGAACCGGTTATAGCGATTTGGAAGCGCTGCCCATTCATTGCAATGGGCAGGGCCGTTTTGAGAGTGCTAAATAGAGCGCTCCCAAACCGCCCAAAGATGCTTCTTGCAGGACTTTTTGTAACGTCCCGCAAGCGCACCGCCCCAGTGTTAAAAGTCACACTGCAATGAATGGGAGGCGCTTTTCAGATTTCTAGCGCTAAAGCACCCTTAAAACCACTTTCCAGCTGGTTCACGCCGATATACGACGAGAGAATGTCACGGCTGGGCAGATCAGTGTACAGGTACGTTGCCCTTTAAGACGCGGCTTGTGGGTGCGCGCGTGCGCCGCCGGCTGCGAGCTTCATGAGTTCGACCACGGGTCCCACAGATTCAATGTCCGTGGGACCGCTGATGTGAACAAACATTTCCCCATTCTTCCTAGTGACAGGACACTGATCACAGCTCCCTGTGATCTGGAGCAGTTATCAGTGTCGTGTCACACATAGCCCATCCCCCCTACAGTAAGAATCACTCCTTAGGACACACTTAACCCCTTCCCCCACCCCCTACTGGTTAACCCCTTTACTGCTAGTCACATTTACACAGTAATCAGTGCATATTTATAGCATTGATCGTTGTATAAATGTGAATGGTCTCAAAATGGAGCCAAAAGTGTCCGCCATAATGTCGCAGTCACGATAAAAATCGCTGATCGCCGCCATTATTAGTATAAAATAAATATTAATAAAAATGTCATAAAACTATCCCCTATTTTGTAGACGCTATAGCTTTTGCACAAACCAATCAAAAAAACACTTATATTTTTGGGGGATATTTATTATAGCAAAAAGTAAAAATATTGAATTCTTTCAAAATTGTCGCTCTATTTTTGTTTATAGCGCAAAAAATATAAAACCGCAGAGGTGATCAAATACCACCAAAGAAAGCTCTATTTGTGGGGGGGAAAGGACGTCAAAATTGTTTGGGAGCCGCGTCGCACGACCGCGCAATTGTCAGTTAAAGCGACGCAGTGCCGAATCGCAAAAAGTGTCCCGGTCATTGCAAAAGCCAAATGGTCCGGGGCTGAAGTGGTTAATGATTGTAACATTTCTCCTCCTCTATTGTTCCTTTGTATTTATTTATGTTGTTTTCAGTATTTGCACTCGATTCATTTGTATCACTTTCTGTACAAAAACAAGTTTGTAAAGTTCTGGAAGGACGGCACAAAGAGAGAAAAAAAATGAAAATAAATGACTTTGAATAAAAAAAAAAAGAAAAAGTATTTTCTTTATTATTTTGTTTAGCAGAAGTAAAAATTTATTAGAAACCAATTTCAAGAAATGCGTCGAGGATCGTAATATTAATTCATTTCGCAAAAAATTCAATACATCTTTTATGGTTGTCATTTTATTTTATGGCAATTACAAGGCCAGGCTGCCGAGGGAGACTTTATTACATGAGCAGTAATTTGCGCTTATTACATTGTAACGCGGTATAATTGTCAGCTATGCGCTTCCCTGAGAGGGCTATGCTACATAGAGTTTTATATCCGTTACTGCTCAGCTCTACGCACCATTCATACATATATATATATACTGTACAGTGCTCAGTACTACTTCTGTGCAAGTTTCAGCAGTGATAGTGATACTAAGTTCTGACAGGATCATAACCATGGCTGATCACTTCCTGTGACATCATCACCCTCAAACAATTAAAGGTGATACCAAATAATCCATACATATTCACTATTTAACCCCTTCACGCCTAATGCCCCCGTACACACGATCTGATATTTTTCGGCCGGCAAAAGTCCGATGTGCGCATTTCGTTCTGCCAGCAAAGGATTGAGAACAGGTTCTCAATTTTTCCGACGTCTGTAGCAATTCCAACGCGCAAAATTCCGATGCATGGTCGGAATCAAGTCGACGCATTCTCAGAGTCAAGTCGACGCATGCTCGGAATCAAGACGATGCATGCACGGAATCAAGATGATGCATGCTCGGAATCAAGACGACGCATGCTCGGAATCAAGTCAACGCATGCTCGGAATCAAGACGATGCATGCTCGGCATCAAGACGACGCATGCTCGGAATCAAGTCGACGCATTCTTGGAATCAAGACGATGCATGCTCGGAATCAAGTCGATGCATGCTCAGAATCAAGTCGACACATTCTTGGAATCAAGACGATGCATGCTTGGAATCAAGTAGACACATTCTTTGAATCAAGTCGACGCATGCTCGGAATCAATATGATGCATGCTCGGAATCAAGTTGACGCATTCTTGGAATCAAGTCGACTTATGCTCGGAATCAAGACGATGCATGCTCGGAATCAAGACGATGCATGCTCGGAATCAAGACGATGCATGCTCGGAATCAAGTCGACTTATGCTCGGAATCAAGACGATGCATTCTTGGAATCAAGACGATGCATGCTCGGAATCAAGACGATGCATGCTCGGAATCAAGACGACGCATGCTTGGAAGCATTGAACTAAATTTCCTCGGCTCGTCGTAGTGTTGTACGTCACCGCGTTCTTGACGGTCGAAAGTTCAGAGACTCTTTGTAGAGAGAGAAAAAAAAGTGTATCTTTTCCCTCCATTCACAGGGATAGAAAACACAGGGGCGGGCCTTATAGTGACTGATGACTGCTATAGCCAATCAGAGGCTACCACAGAAATCAGGTAACCCAGAATCAAATGACTAAAAAAACTAATTTTATACTGGCCAAAAATACACCGTAGACCTTAAAAAAATACAGCAACGAAAATGACATATAATATTTACATAATAATAATTTACATAATAATTACATATAATATAATTTATATATATATATATATATATATATATATATATATATATATATATATATATATATATATATATATAAAATAATATTATATTATAATTATAATTAATTATAATTATAGACCCTTAGGGCCAGATTCACGTAGAATTCCGGCGGCGTAACATATCCCGTTTATGTTACACCGCCGCAAGTTTTCAGCACAAGTGCTTGATTCACAAAGCACTTGCCTGTAAACTTGCGGCAGCGTAGCGTAAAGCCGTCTGGCGCAAGCCCACCTAATTCAAATGGGGCGTGTATCATTTAAATTAGGCGCGTTCCCGCGCCGAACGTACTGTGCATGCTCCGTTTTGAAATTTCCCGCCGTGCTTTGCGCAAAATGACGTCGCACCGACGTCATTTTTTGAACGGCGACGTGCGTTACGCCCTTTCCTATTTCCGGACGACTTACGCAAAAAAATAAAAAATTCTAAATTCGACGCGGGAACGACGGCCATACTTTAACATGGCTGGTCTGAATTTAAGCCATTGAAATAGCAGTCGCAACTTTACGACGGGAAAAGCCGACTAGCGACAACGTAAGAGAATGCGACGACCGCGCGTATCTTCGTGGATCGCCGTAAACAGCTAATTAGCATACCCGACGCGGAAAACGACGCAAACTCCTGTCGGATCTTAGCCAAATGCCGTCGTATCTTTGTTTGAGAATTCAAAATAAAGATGCGACGCGGCAAATTTGAAAGTACGCCGGAGTATCAGCAGATACTCCGGCGTACTTTTTCTGTAAATCTGGCCCAGAATATCAACCAAAAAAAAAAAACACATAATACAAAAATAATACATGTTATAAATTGAGTGAGTAAAATAAGTATTTGATCCCCAAGCAAAACATGACTTGGTGGAGAAACCCTTGTTGGCAAGTACAGAGGTCAGACTTTTTTTTATCGGTTACTGATGGTCATGCAAAAAAAAAAATCCCACGATCTACCAATTAAAACCGGAGCCAAATTTCAACTCCCCCCCCCCAGTCGCGGACGCCAACGAGCGCAGATCGTTATACGGTATGACGCGGCGGTTCGCTGTTTCCTTCGGACCTCATAATGAAGCCATTACGGACACTCTCATTTATTGAGAAGAGTTAGAGACGATTTTCAGAACAAATTAATATAAAGTAGTACAGACTAGCTGAGGAATCTGCTCACTTATTTCTCAATTACCGGGCCACCTACCAGGTCTCGATCAGGATTAGATTAGAAAGTCTCTTTGATTGCCGAAAAAAAAAGAAGCAAAACATGAATTCAACTTACGTGTTCTGTCAGCTGTGCGCGGAATGCAGAGAGAGCGATTTCGCCTAATACTTAACGCTTATCGGTTAATAATAGCCCTCATCGCAGCGCCATTGTGGTGTGTCGGCTTTCCTTGATGATTTTTATATATTTTTTTGCTCCATGATGATGTTACGCGTACAGAAATTGAGCTTCATGCCGCGTACACACGTTTTTTGGGTTCTAAAAAATTAATTTTTTTTTTATGTCATTAAAAACGATCATGTGTGGACTTCAGAGCATTTTTCGGGTTCTAAAAAATGGGCACATTTTTTTTCGAACATGCTCTATTTTTTCACGACGTTTTTAACGTTGTCGTTTTCAAGGTTGTAAAAAATGGTGGTGTGCGGGCTTTAATGACGTGAAAAACCCGCGCATGCTCAGAAGCAAGTTATGAGACGGGAGCGCTCGTTCTGGTAAAACTAGCGTTCGTAATGGAGTAAGCACATTCATCACGCTGTAACAGACAGAAAAACGCGAATCGTCTTTAACCACTTAAGACCCGGACCTTTAGGCAGCTGAAGGACCTGGCCAGGTTTTGCGATTCGGCACTGCGTCGATTTAACAGACAATTGCGCGGTCGCGCGACGTGGCTCCCAAACAAAATTGGTGTCCTTTTTTCCCCACAAATAGAGGTTTCTTTTGGTAGTATTTGATCACCTCTGCGGTTTTTATTTTTTGCGCTATAAACAAAAATAGAGCGACAATTTTGAAAAAAATGCAATATTTTTTCCTTTTTGCTATAATAAATATCCCCCAAAAATATATAAAAAATATTTTTCCCCTCAGTTTAGGCCGATACGTATTCTTCTACCTATTTTTGGTAAAAAAAAAATCGCAATAAGCGTTTATCGGTTGGTTTGCGCAAAATTTATAGCGTTTACAAAATAGGGGATAGTTTTATTGCATTTTTATAAAAAAAATAATTGTTTTACTACGATCAGCGATTTTTTTCATGACTGCGACATTATGGCGGACACTTCGGACAATTTTGACACATTTTTGGGACCATTGTCATTTTCACAGCAAAAAAATGCATTTAAAATGCATTGTTTACTGTGAAAATGTCAATTGCAGTTTGGGAGTTAACCACTAGGGGGTGCTGAAGGGGTTATGTATGACCTCATTTCTAACTGTAGGGGGGTGTGGCTGTAGGTGTGACGTCATTGATTGTGGTTCCCTATATTAGGGAACACACGATCGATGACGCCGCCACAGTGAAGAACAGGGAAGCTGTGTTTACACACGGCTCTCCCCGTTCTTCAGCTCCGGGGACCGATCGCGGGACTCCAGCGGCGATCGGGTCCGCGGGTCCCGCGGTCACTGAGCTTTGGACCGGGTCGCTGGCGCGCGCCCGCGACCCACTGCTGGGTACTAGCACAGGACGTACCTGTACGTGCATGTGCCCAGCGGTGCCTTTCTGCCAACGTAAATGTGCAGGAGGCGGTCCTTAAGTGGTTAACTAACACAAAATAAGCTAAAGCAGCCCCAAGGGCGGCGCCACCCGCATGGAACTTCCCCTTTATAGTGCCGGCGTACGTGTTGTACGTCACCGCGCTTTTTTTTCCACGATCGTGTGTAGGCAAGGCAGTTTTAATGATCGGGTTGAAAAAAACGTTGTTTTTTCTAGACCCTTAAAAACGTTGTTTTTTACAACCCGAAAAACGGGCGTGTGTACGCGGCATGACATCTATAAAAAAAGAATCATAATCTGCTCAACAGGTGGATCATGTGACTTAAAGGAGGACTCCAGTTCAGAAAAAACCTCGCCCATAAAAAAAATAATAATATTGGAACGTGTGTTTGGAATAAATGTTATTAGAATTATGGTGCTTACATGGCTTCCCGGCATGGAAAGCAAATGCAGACTCATAAATTGTGAATGTGGTTAAGGAGGCGGGGCTTATAGTCACCCCCCCCTTATTTGCCAGGCTCCGCC
Source organism: Rana temporaria (assembly GCF_905171775.1). Taxonomy (NCBI): domain Eukaryota; kingdom Metazoa; phylum Chordata; class Amphibia; order Anura; family Ranidae; genus Rana; species Rana temporaria. The sequence continues at coordinate 145,338,896 of NC_053498.1, read as the reverse complement.
TTTTGATCTCCCCTATCGGATCCACATGCAGCACATCACTTCTGGGTTTGGCTGTCACTTTCCCAGGCCACTGTGACTAATACATATATATATATAGTTTAGTATAACTTTAACTTCCTGTAGCCCTAGAAATAAGTAAGGGGAATCCCTACTTAGTTGTCACCGGAAGAAATGTCCTGGAGATTTCCCCTCTATTGCTGTTCCAGTGATAACAGAAAAATGTCCCTTCATTTTCTGTCTCGGTGATAATTTTGTTTTTTTTATCAGACAGCGTTTAATTTAAATAAAAAATAAAAAATGATTAGACACCGTTTCATTTTATTTTTTATTTTTTTTAGACACCGTTTTCATTAATATTTTTTTTTAATTAGACACCGTTTAACTTACATTTTTAATTGTTTTTATTAGACACTGTTTCATTTTCATTTGTATTTAATTGTTTTATTATATACCGTTTCATTCTAATTTTTTTTTTATTATTAGACATCGTTTCATTTTATTTTTTTTAATTTTTTTATCAGACACCATTTCATTTAAATGTTTTCTATTTTTTTAGACACCGTTTTCATAATTTTTTTTTTTTTATTAGACACCGTTTAACTTACATTTTTAATTGTTTTTATTAGACACTGTTTCATTTTCATTTTTATTTAAAAAAAATTATTATACACCGTTTCATTCTAATTTTTTTTTTTATTAGATACCGTTTCATTTTTATTTTTTTTATTTTTTTTTATTAGACTGTTTAATTTAATTTTTGTTTTTATTAGACACCATTCAACTTACATTTTTAATTGTTTTTATTAGACACTGTTTCATTTTCATTTTTATTAAAAAAAAATATTATACACCATTTCATTCAAATTTTTTTTTTTATTAGACACCGTTTCATTTTCATTTTTTTATTTTTTTATTAGACACCATTTCATTTAAATGTTTTTTATTTTTTTAGACACCGTTTAATTTTTTTTTTTTTAGGCTGTTTAATTATTTATTTTTTTATTAGACACCGTTTAACTTACATTTGTAATTGTTTTTATTAGACACTGTTTCATTTTCATTTTTATTTAATTTTTTCATTATACACGGTTTCATTCTAAAAAAAAATTATTAGACACCGTTTTATTTTAATTTTTTTATTTTTTTATTAGACACCATTTCATTTAAATGTTTTTTTTATTTTTTTAGACACCGTTTAATTATTATTATTTTTTTTATTAGACTGTTTAATTATTATTATTTTTTTTTTAGATAACATGTTTTTTAAACTTTAGTAGAGCATTGTGTTTGCTTTTGCTTGTTTTTGTTTTTTTGTGTGTGTTTACTTATTTCTAAACCTCAGTTTCACACTTTAGGCCTTGTTCACGCAGGCAGCCAGGGATGGGGGGGGGGGGGCGGTAAAAACCTGTGGTTTGGGGTGGTTGGGATGTGGTTTCACTGCCTAACTAAAGTCCACAATACAGCCACAGGGGTTGCCCATATGCCAAGTAAAGCATGGCGGCCATGGCAAACTTAACGCAGCGTGTCACGCTGACAGGAAGCCCCATGGTGCATTTATAACCCAAAACAATGTTTACATTTCTGCCATGAGCCTCTCTATTCTGCAATAACTTTATCAATACTTACAATAACAAAGTAACAAGTAATACATTTATTATTTGTTTTAGGACAGGATTTAGGACAGGATTGTCATGCAAAAATGTTATGTAATATGCAATCCTTAGATAACAAAAATAAAAATACATTTTCTCACTGTGATTAGTGTTCAATAAAAGTTTTGTAATCTCTTTTATATAATTTTTGTGATGCTTAGAAACTTTGGGGCAGATTCACAGAGCAAGTACGCCGGCGTATCTACTGATACGCCGGCGTACTTTCAAATTTGCCGCGTCGTATCTTTAGTTTGAATCCTCAAACCAAGATACAACGGCATCTGGGCTCGATCCGACAGGCGTACGCCTTCGGATCTTAGATGCAATACTTCAGCGTCCGCTGGGTGAAGTTTGCGTCGTTTTCAGCGTCGGGTATGCAAATTAGCTTTTTCCGGCGATCCACGAACGTACACGCAGCCGTCGCATTCTCTTATGTCGTCTCTAGTCGGCTTTTTCCGGCGTATAGTTAAAGCTGCTATTTTGTGGCGTATAGATAGACTTGCCATGTTAAAGTATGGCTGTCTTTCCCGCGTCGAAATTTGAATTTTTTATTTTTCTTGCGTAAGTCGTCCGTGAATGGGAATGGACGTAAGTCACGTCGAAGTTCTAAAAATGACGTTGTTCCGACGTCATTTCGCGCAAAGCACGGCGGGAAATTCCGAAACGCGGGGACGCGCTTCATTTAAATGAATCACGCCCCCTACCCGCCGATTTGAATTACGCGCCGAGAGATACACTACGCCACCATAACTTACGGTGCGAAATCTTCCTGGATTCGACTTAGAGCCATCTCTGATACGCTGCGCCTGGGCAATTCTATGTGAATCTGCCCCATTGTTACTTTGCATCTCTCTATCTCTCAGCAATGCTTATAAACAATGTCACTTTTTATCTCTGAGCAATGCTTATAAAGATTGTAAATTTGTATCTCTCAATCTCTGAGCAATGTTTATAAACAATGTTGATTTGTATCTCTTTATCTCTGTCTGAGCAATGTTTATAAACAATGTTACTTTGTATCTCTATCTCTCAGCAATGCTTATAAAGATTGTAAATGTGTATCTCTCAATCTCTGAGCAATGTTTATAAACAATGCTACTTTCCACCTCTCTATCTCAGCAATGTTTATAAACAGTGTTGATTTGTATGTCTTTATCTCTGAGCATTGTTTATAAACAATGCTACTGTGTATCTTTCTAGCTCATGTCTGAGCAATGTTTATAAACAATGTTACTTTGTATATTTCTAGCTTCTGCCTGCGCAATGTTTATAAACAATGTTATCTTGTATCTCCCTATCTCTGAGCAATGCTTATAAACAATGTTGATGTGTTTCTCTCGGTCTCTGTCTAAGCAATGTTTATAAACAGTGTTATTTTATATATTTGTATCTCCTGTCTGAGCAATGTTTATAAAGAATGTTACTTTGTGTCTCTATCTCTGAGCAATGCTTATAAACATTGTTAATTTGTATTTCTCTATCTCTATCTCTAAGCAATGTTTATGAACAATGTTACTTTCTATCTCTGAGCAATGTTTATAAACAATGTCACTTTCTATCTCTGTCTGAGCATTGTTTATAAACAGTGTTACTTTGTATCTCTGAATCTCTGTCTGAGCAATGTTTATAAACAATGTTACTTTCTATCTCTAAGCAATGTTTATGAACAATGTTACTTTCTATCTCTCTATCTCTGAGCAATGTTTATAAACAATGTCACTTTCTATTTCTGTCTGAGCATTGTTTATAAACAGTGTTACTTTGTATCACTGAATCTCTGTCTGAGCAATGTTTATGAACAATGTTACTTTCTATCTCTCTATCTCTGAGCAATGTTTATGAACACTGTTACTTTCTATCTCTAAGCAATGTTTATGAACAGTGTTACTTTTTATCTCTCTATCTCTAAGCAATGTTTATAAACAATGTCACTTTCTATCTCTAAGCAATGTTTATGAACAATGTTACTTTCTATCTCTCTATCTCTGAGCAATGTTTATAAACAATGTCACTTTCTATCTCTGTCTGAGCATTGTTTATAAACAGTGTTACTTTGTATCTCTGAATCTCTGTCTGAGCAATGTTTATAAGCAATGTTACTTTCTATCTCTAAGCAATGTTTATGAACAATGTTACTTTCTATCTCTCTATCTCTGAGCAATGTTTATAAACAATGTCACTTTCTATTTCTGTCTGAGCATTGTTTATAAACAGTGTTACTTTGTATCACTGAATCTCTGTCTGAGCAATGTTTATGAACAATGTTACTTTCTATCTCTCTATCTCTGAGCAATGTTTATGAACACTGTTACTTTCTATCTCTAAGCAATGTTTATGAACAATGTTACTTTTTATCTCTCTATCTCTAAGCAATGTTTATAAACAATGTCACTTTCTATCTCTAAGCAATGTTTATAAACAATGTCACTTTCTATTTCTGTCTGAGCATTGTTTATAAACAGTGTTACTTTGTATCACTGAATCTCTGTCTGAGCAATGTTTATGAACAATGTTACTTTCTATCTCTCTATCTCTGAGCAATGTTTATAAACAATGTCACTTTCTATCTCTGTCTGAGCATTGTTTATAAACAGTGTTACTTTGTATCTCTGAATCTCTGTCTGAGCAATGTTTATAAACAATGTTACTTTCTATCTCTGGGCAATGTTTATAAACAATGTCACTTTCTATCTCTGTCTGAGCAATGTTTATAAATAATGTTACTTTGTATCTCTTTTTCCTGCCCTTGGGAAATGTTTTTTAAGCACTGTATCAGGGGGTCCATTTTTTGTGTGTGGGGCTCATTCACACAGCGCTGTGGTTCATACAGCATGAAGGAGTCGTTTATTTGTGGGACTGGAACTACCTGGAGCTGCATGCGGGCAGCCGAAAGGGATGGCCCTATGGGGATGCAGTGGCTGTATGGACCCGCCCCCACCTTAGACTGTCAAGTTAGGGCGTGCGGCTAATGTCCACGGTGTGTCCCCGTAGGGTCCATGTGAATGAGTCCCCAAACTGCAGCTCTGGGCTGCCAAAGTTAATGGCAAATGTGAGGGGGTGAGGGGGCGGCGGGTGAGGGGGCGGCGGGTGAGGGGGTGAGGGGGCGCCGCAGCAGAGAGAAGGACTGGTCATACTACATACGCCCCCCCCCTGTGTACTACAATGATGGTTTTCTGGGCATACGTAGCACGCCCCCAAATGTAGGACAAAGAATGAAAACAGTCACTTTTTTTTTGTTTTGTTTTAATGCTTTTATTTTTATTTTTTTTTCAATATGTTTATAAACTTTGGATGAACTTTGTATCGTTTATCAAACTTTGTTCCCCACTTTGCACAGTGTAACAGAAACATTGGGCCATTGAAAAGAACATTAGAAAGTTCTGCTCAGTTTCATGCGGAGCCCGAGGGGCGGCGGGCGCTGGAATCTTTGAGTCGGGTGCTCCATCTTGTGGAGAGCGTGACACACTTCTTGATGTATACGGGAGACGAGCAACACGCCGTTCTTCCTGAAAGCCATCGTATTTGTGCGTTCGCTCCTTGTGCTTTATGTATTCGCTCATCATGCAGATTTTTTATTATTATTATTATTTTTGCTTCTGAAATCCTGTCGGAAGATTTGCTGCTTTTGCAAAACATATTTGCTGCTTTGCCATTGTATTTTTCCTATTTTTTTCCCCAAAATTTTTTTTCATAGAGGAATCCAAATCTAATATTCGCCACTTTTATAACTTGCAAACGATAACATTCGCCGCAGCGAGCGATTTTAACCTCAATTTTAGATTTGTTTTTACAAGTTAAAATTATTTTTTATTTTTTTTTTTGCTAGAAAATTACTTATAATTACTTACTAAAATATATATATTTTCAGGCACCCTAGAGAAAAAAATGGTGGTCGTTCCAATACATATTTGCGCAGCGGTCATACAAGCGATTTTTTTGGGGGGGAAAAAATGTAAACATTTTAATAATAAAAAAAAAAAACAGCAACGTTAGCCCAATTTTTTTCTTTATTGTGAAAGATAATATTACGCCGAGTAAATTGATACCCAACATATCACACTTCAAAATTTGCGCCCGCTTGTGGAATGGTGACAAACTTTGGCACTTAAAAATCTCCATTGGCGACGTTTAAAAAAGTTCTACAGGTTGCATGTTGTGAGTTACAGAGCTAGAATTATTGCTCTCGCTCTGTGTGGTTTGAACGGCGTTTTTATATGCGGATGTGACTTACGTATCCGTTTGCTTCTGCACGCAAGCTCGGCAGGACGGGGCGCTTTAAATTCATTTTTTTATTATTATTTATTTTACTTTTTATTTATTTTTTACGCTGTCTTTTTTAAAAAAAAATGGTGTCACTTTTTTTTAAAGTTTAATTAAATTTTTTATTATTTATTTTACTTTTTATTTTAACGCTGTCCTTTTAAAAAACATGGTGTTTTTTTATTACAAGGAATGTAAACATATATATAATTTTTTTTTTTTTCAGACACCCAGCCTAGAGAATACATATTTTTTTATTATTTATTTTACTTTTTATTTTTTAATTTTACGCTGTCCTTTTAAAAAAAAATGGTGTCACTTTTTTTTATTACAAGGAATGTAAACATATATATTTATTTATTTTTTATTTATTTTTTTTATTTATTTTTTTCAGACACCCTAGAGAATACATGCTTTTTATTTATTTTCTTTTTTTACGCTGTCCTTTTAAAAAAAAATGGTGTCACTTTTTTTTTTATTACAAGGAATATATATATATATATATAGATTTTTTTTCAGACACTCTAGAATACATTTTTTTTTATTATTTATTTTACTTTTTATTTTTTATTTTTACGCTGTTCTTTTAAAAAAATGGTGTCACTTTTTTTTTATTACAAGGAATATATATATATATATATATATATATATATATATATATATATATATATATATATATATATATATATATACATATATAAATATATATATATATATATATATATATATTTATATATATACATATATATATTTTTTTTCAGACACCCTAGAGAATACATTTTTTTTATTTTTTATTTTACTTTTTATTTTATTTTTTTACGCTGTCCTTTTAAAAAAAAATGGTGTCACTTTTTTTTATTACAAGGAATGTAAACATATATATATATTTTTTTTAGACACCCTAGAGAATAAAACATTTTTTATTATTTATTTTACTTTTTATTTTTTATTTTTATGCTATATATATATATATATATATATATATATTTTCAGACATCCTAGAGAATAAAATGGTGGCCATTGCAATACTTTATATCACACCATATTCGCACAGCGGTCTTACAGACGCAATTTTTTTGGGGGGAAAAAATGTAATAAAAAAAAAACAAGAAAAACAGTAAAGTTAGCCCAATTTTTTTTTTTTATATTGTGAAAGACCGAGTGTTTACACCGAGTAAACTGATACCCAACATGTCACGCTTCAAAGTTGCGCCCGCTCGTGGAATGGCGACAAACTTTGGCACTTCAAAATCTCAGTTTAAAAAATTCTACAGGTTGCATGTTTTGAGTCACAGAGGAGGTCTAAGGCTAGAATTATCGCTCTCGCTCTAACGATCGCGGCGATACCTCACATGTGCGGTTTGAACGCTGTTTTCATATGCGGATGCGACTTACGTATGCGTGCTCGGCGGGACAGGGCACTTTAAATTAATACAATTTTTTATTATTTATTTTATTTTTTATTTTTTATTTTTACGCTGTCCTTTTATAAAAAATTGTGTCACTTTTTTTTTATTACAAGGAATGTAAACATATATATATATATTATATATATTTTTTTTCAGACACCCTAGAGAATAAAGCAGTGGTCATCCCAATACTTTATATCACACCGTATGTGCGCAGCGGTCTTACAAGCGCAATTTTATGGGGGGGAAAAAATGAAAACATTTTAATTAACCACTTAAGGACCGCCTCCTGCACATTTACGTCGGCAGAATGGCACAATCGATGACGTCACACCTACAGCCACACCCCCTACAGTTAGAAACAGACATGAGGTCATAGATAACCCCTTCAGCACCCCCTGGTGGTTAACTTCCAAACTGCAACTGTCATTTTCACAGTAATCAGGGCATTTTAAATGCATTTTTTGCTGTGAAAGTGACAATGGTCCCAAAAATGTGTCAAAATTGTCCGAAGTGTCCGCCATTATGTCGCAGTCACAAATAAAAACGCTGATCGCCGCCATTAGTTGTAAAAAAAAAAAATTAATAAAAATGTAATAAAACAATCCCCTATTTTGTAAACGCTATACATTTTGCGCAAACCAATCGGTAAACGCTTATTGCGATTTTTTTTACCAAAAATAGGTAGAAGAATACGTATCGGCCTAAACTGAGGAAAAAAACGTTTTTTTTTATATATTTTTGGGTGATTTTTCTTTATAGCAAAAAGTAAAAAATATTGCATTTTTTTCAAAATTGTCGCTCTATTTTTGTTTATAGCGCAAAAACTAAAAACCACAGAGGTGATCAATTAGAAACCAAAACAAAGCTCTATTTGTGGGGAAAAAAGGACGCCAATTTTTGTTTGGGAGCCACGTCGCACGACTGCGCAATTGTCAGTTAAATGACGCAGTGCCGAATCGCAAAAAAGGGGGCCTGGTCCTTTAGCTGCATTTTGGTCCGGGTCTTAAGTGGTTAAAGTTCATGTGGGTGTAAAGGCAGGCGTCCCAATACTTTTGGTAATGTAGTGTACCGGCACTTTTTTTTTTTTTTATTAAATTCCCCCGAAAATTGTCACTCATCGTACAAATTTTTCAAAACCGATCTTTTAGCCGACCTTGGATCGCTGTGTGAAGAAGTCTTCGCCTAACCGCCTCCAAAGTTGCGCTTTTCCATTCATTATCGTTGCAAATAATCCAGTAATACAAGAAAAAGCGAAACGGCAAACAAATGTACTGCGTCCAAAATCCGTCGGAATTCATCAGAAAAATACAATTATGTAAGTGTATAGTTTTATGAACGTGTCTCCGGTAATTTGTTTACCGCCCCTAATTTATCATTTGCCTATTTTCCCTAATTAAATTCTAGGCTGCAAAATTGAATCTGGTCTCACCGGTACGCTCTGCTCACTGATGGGAGAGATCAATCTTTTCTACTTGTCTTTGCTGTGAACGCCTGCCCTACTTTTCACATCTCTTCGTTTTCTTTTTTTTGAAGCGTTGCTTTTCCTCACCTGAATCCCGGGCGGTTTTAGGCTCCGTTTCCGATCGGCGTGGGCGTCACCGCGGCGTTGTTTGGTAAGGCACAAACCGAAAGTCATTAGGCAACTAGTAGCCAGCGCACCACAATGCATGTGAACCGTCTGTGCCTTATGATTCTGGAGGGGATTGGGGGGATCGGCGTGTTGGCGGTGGTGTAGGGGGGGCACAGCTTTTAACCACTTGCCTAGTGGGCACTTTCACTGATGAGGTGGTACTTATTAGCACTAATGTGGCAGCACCTATTAGCACTGATAGACTGCACTGATCGGCACTGATGAGGTGGTACTGATGGGCACTGATAGGCTGCACTGATAAGGTGGTACTGATGGGCACTAATGTGGCGGCACTGATGGGCACTGATGAGGTGGTACTGATGGGCACTGAAGGCTGCACTGATGGGCACTGATGAGGTGGTACTGATGGCTACTAATGAAACGGCACTGATAGGCAGTGATAGGCTGCACTAATGGGCACTGAGGCAGCACTGATGAGGTGGTACCTATGGGCAATAATGTAGCAGCACTGATGAGGCTGAATTTAAATGTGGCACTGATAGGCAGCACTGATGGGCATTGCTGATGGGCACTAAGGCGGCACTGATGAGGTGGTACTTATGGGCACTAATGTGGCAGCACCGATTAGCACTGATAGACTGCACTGATCGGCGCTGATGAGGTGGTACTGATGGGCACTGAAGAGGCTGCGCTGATGGGCACTGATAGGCTGCACTGATAAGGTGGTACTGATGGGCACTAATGTGGCGGCACTGATGAGGTGGTACTGATGGGCACTGAAGGCTGCACTGATGAGGTGGTACTGATGGCTACTAATGAAACGGCACTGATAGGCAGTGATAGGCTGCACTAATGGGCACTGAGGCAGCACTGATGAGGTGGTACCTATGGGCACTAATGTAGCAGCACTGTTGGACACTGATGAGGCTGCATTTAAATGTGGCACTGATGGGCACTGATGGGCACAGATTATCAGTGTGGATTTGATGCACACAGTGTAGAGAGACACAGCTCTAGTTCCTGCATACAAGGGTGACTCCATAGGAGAAGACCCTGAAACAGGAGACCCGGGGTAGCGATCACGGCACCACCTTAAACTGGAACACCGGCAAGGATTCAGGATAAAAAGTGATCACATCAGCAGCTAAAAGTACTTAAAAAACGGAGAATATAATAATATCACTTCGATGCAACGAATGACAAAAGACGGCCGTAAAGGTATTGTGAAGGCGGAATATGAAAACACTCAATCAACAAATTGCTCCGGATCAATGATCTTGCTGGAGACGTTTGCTTTACTCGTAAGTGCTTTATTGTTCCTATGGCTCTTGGCACCCGCCCATCACCCGCTTATTACCCCGCTGGCCCGGCACCGCGCTTGGCTCCTAACGGAAACATCAGCTGCCACCTTTGTGTCTGAGGAATTCATCAAAACCTCCCTGACAGATCTGCTGATTCTTCAGGAAGTGTTTCTGAATTTCAGTCATGATTTCATTGGCAGAATAATTCATCATTACTGAAAAGTGTCCCCAACTGCCACTTGTGAAGCCCAACGCCCGACAAAACTTTTTATAGAAGTTACAATGATTCACTCCCCAAAGTGATTTTATTTTACAGATTTTTTATAAAACTTCTTTCAGGTTGCCTGTATCCCCACTGGGGTGATTTCCCCTCACTTCCTGTCACAGTGACCACACAGGAAGTTGTAACGCTCATCTCTCTTGGCACTTCCTGGCACAGTGACCACACAGGAAGTTGTAACGCTCACCTCTCTTGGCACTTCCTGGCACAGTGACCACACAGGAAGTTGTAACGCTCACCTCTCTTAGCACTTCCTGGCACAGTGACCACACAGGAAGTTGTAACACTCACCTCTCTTGGCACTTCCTGGCACAGTGACCACACAGGAAGTTGTAACGCTCACCTCTCTTGGCACTTCCTGGCACAGTGACCACACAGGAAGTTGTAACGCTCATCTCTCTTGGCACTTCCTGGCACAGTGACCACACAGGAAGTTGTAACGCTCACCTCTCTTGGAACTTCCTGGCACAGTGACCACACAGGAAGTTGTAACGCTCATCTCTCTTGGCACTTCCTGGCACAGTGACCACACAGGAAGTTGTAACGCTCACCTCTCTTGGCACTTCCTGGCACAGTGACCACACAGGAAGTTGTAACGCTCACCTCTCTTGGCACTTCCTGGCACAGTGACCACACAGGAAGTTGTAACGCTCATCTCTCTTGGCACTTCCTGGCACAGTGACCACACAGGAAGTTGTAACGCTCACCTCTCTTGGCACTTCCTGGCACAGTGACCACACAGGAAGTTGTAACACTCACCTCTCTTTGGAACTTCCTGGCACAGTGACCACACAGGAAGTTGTAACGCTCATCTCTCTTGGCACTTCCTGGCACAGTGACCACACAGGAAGTTGTAACACTCACCTCTCTTGGCACTTCCTGGCACAGTGACCACACAGGAAGTTGTAACGCTCACCTCTCTTGGCACTTCCTGGCACAGTGACCACACAGGAAGTTGTAACACTCACCTCTCTTGGCACTTCCTGGCACAGTGACCACACAGGAAGTTGTAACACTCATCTCTCTTGGGGAGCGGCGTTGGTTCTCTGCTCCGGGACTTCCAGACTTTCCTCGGAGGGCCGTTCCTGCAACGAGTCAGGAGACAGATCTCCTCAATGGAGCCGCCTTTATACTGCAAAATGGGCGTTCAAGCAACGCTTCAGCCTAGCCTTGCTGCAGTGTTTGCCTGTACCGACATGTCTCCTGTGTCCTTCCTGCATGCAACCATCCTCTGGGTACTTTGGCCCAGATTCACGTAGAATCGCCTATCTTTAGGCGGGCGTAGCGCATCTGAGATACACTAAGCCGCCGTAACTTAGAGCAGCATGCCCCGTATTCTCAAAGAACTTGCGCTTTAAGTTACGCCGGCGTAGTGTAACTGGGCCGGCGTAAGCCCGCCTAATTCAAATGTGGAAGTGGTGGGCGTGTTTTATGGAAATGAATCGTGACCCCACGTAATTGACGCTTTTTTCGAACGGCGCATGCGCGCGCATGCTAAGTATCACGTTGAATTTTCAAATTAAATTGCGCCCGCTCAATGCCTAGTCGACGTGAACGTAACTTACGTCCAGCCCCATTCACGGACGACTTACGCAAACAACGTAAAACGTGAAAAATTTGACGCTGTTCCGACGTCCATACCTAACATTGGTATGCCTCATCTACGCCTCATAGAGCAGGGGTAACTATACGCCGACAAAAGCCTTACGCAAACGATGTAAAAAAATGCGCCGGCCGCACGTACATTTTGAGAATCGGCGTATCTAGCTCATTACCATATTCAACGCGTAAATCGACGGAAGCGCCACCTAGCGGCCAGCGTAAATATGCAACTTAGATACGACGGCGTAAGAGACTTACGCCGGTCGGATCTAAGACAAATCTATGCGTAACTGATTTTAAGAATCAGGCGCATAGATACGACGCCTCAAACTCAGAGTTACGACGGCGTATCTGGAGATACGCCGGAGTAAATTCTCTCTGAATCTAGCCCTTTGAATCTAGCCCACAGGGAGCACTCAAAGTGCTCCCTGTGCACCCATGTTCCCACCGCACCCCAGTGAACCTCATGTTATCTATTGACCTCAAATGCACTGTATCCAAGTGCACCACAAGCCCCTGTGTCTCCAAGTGTGGTCAAGTGCGCCCCTCCTCTAATGACTTTAGGAGCTCCCTGTGTGCCCCTGTGCCTCTGTGCGCTCCCATACACCTTTGTGATGCATGAAGTTCATGGGAAAATATATATAGAATGTGGGCATGGAAAGCATTAAAAACCTGCCACTGCCAGAGGTTCTAAATGTTCCTACTCTAGCTAGCAGTAGTTGGTCAAAACTGCACCTATATAAGGTTCAATATGTTTCTGACACCCTTCCCAGTAGCTTCCTCAGTTTTACGCTTAGCTCAGTCCCCGACTCTAATAAAAAAAAAGTGTGCAGTTACTTATGCATTCAAAATCATTAAATATATTGTAAAATGCAACTAGAGTAAGTCTCTGAATGTGAGTTGGCATCAGACCTCCCGTAATGTCCTCTACAACTAAACACAGCATGAAGGAGGGAGGAGCAGAACTAAGGACCAATCAGGTGCACAGCAAGCACATGTGCTTAAAAGGAACAGGCTGATAGGAGAGCAGGGAGAGGAATGAGCTCATCAGTCTTCCGCTACTCCTTCTCTATCCAATTGCAGGCTGGGAGCATGAAGGTGACCAAGCTATACGACTTACCAATCAGAGGAAGCGCAGTCCCCCTCCTGGAGTTCCTATACAGTCATTTCATGTGTGGATTTAGCTGTTTGGCTGGAGTTCCAATTTCATAAAAGAGAGAAAAAATTGTATGTTATTATGATTTCCCTGTGTGGAAAAAAATGGCTTTAAATATTATATTTGTTTTCTTGTTGGGAGGGGGGGGGGGGGGAGCAGTCTGCGTCCAGCCAGTATTATTTATTCCAATTCCTTTTAGAATCTAAAGAGGGTATATGAAGCACATTTTGTAATTATCGTGGTTTCCAGCCTGGTGTTTGCAAATTTTATATACTAAATATGTATAATTTATTACCGGGTGTTGTGTCGAAAATTGCCTATGTGCACAATCCTCTATTATTATTGTCATTTATTTATAAGAGGACAATATATTCCGCCTCGCTATGGAGCCGGGAAAATGGCTGTAAAATATCCCAATGAGTAGAGTCTCCCGGAGAAGGAAGAGCGCCAGCCTTCCTGAAAGGGTTAAGCCACCCAAACTGGGTATTCTGATATGCGTTTTGGGCTTGCTGCTGCAGCGGCAGAGTCTCAGGCCACGTACACACGTCTGAGAAACTCGACGGGCAAAACACATCGTTTTGCTCGTCGAGTTCCTTGTGAAGCCGCCGAGGATCTCGGCGAGCCAAATTTTCCCATTGCCCAACGAGGAAAGAGAGAACATGTTCTCTTTTTGGCCCGACGAGATCCTCGTCAGTTTCCTCGGCGAAAAGTGTACACACGACCGGTTTTCTCGGCAGAATACGTCTCCCATCGAGTTTCTTGCTGAATTCTGCCGAGAAAACCGGTCGTGTGTACGGGGCCTTACTTGCTTCGCTGCATTGTTTGTAATCTAGAGCAAGTGATTGCCTCGAAAATACACAACTTAACCCCCTGCAAATCCCTCCTCTTTGCTCAAAGACTGCTTATTGCTCTCCCTATGTGTCTGAAGACAAGTTACAGGCATCCCCTGCAATAGTTGTTCCATATTTAATAATAGACATGCCAAGATCCTGCAGTTGTAAAGTAGAAATACAGTCATGGCCCAAAATATTGGCACCAGGGGCAGCCCGTGCATTGTGGCCATTTAGGCGCCACCCCCCTATTGATACAGACAAAAAATATTGGCCCGGATTCACATACATCGGCGCATATTTATGCCGCCGTAGCGTATCTGTTTTACACTACGCCGGCGCAGTGCACAGAGGCAAGCACTGGATTCACAAAGCACTCGCTCCCACTCGCTCTCAGGCCCCGTACACACCATAGAATCCATCCGCTGAAAAATCTCAGCGGATCGGTTTCAGCGGATAGATTCTATGGTGTGTACATTCCTGCGGCCAATCGGGTCTTTATCCGCGGGAATTTCCCGATTCCAGCAGATAAAAATTTGTAGACATGTCTACAAATCTATCCGCTTGAATCGATCCCAACGGATTGATCCGCTGGTCTGTACAGACTCACCGGATCAATCCGTCCGAAGGGATCCCCCGCATGCGTCGTAATGATTCGACGCATGTGTGGAATTCCTTATATGACAGCGTCGCGCTTGTCGCCGCGTCATCATCGTGGCGACGGCGCGACACGTCATCGCGAGGGGATTTCGGCGCGGATTTCGATCCTATGGTGAGTACACTCCATCGGATCCAAATGCGCATGCTCAGAATCATGTCGGAACTACTCCCTAAGATACGCCGGATCACTGCCTACGACGTGAAGGTAACCCACGCCCAGCCCTATTCATGTACTACGTAAATGACAAAAGATACATCCAGGGGCCAATCACGAAGCGGCCCTTAAGACCCGATTGGCCGAAAAGGAGAAGCGGCCATATTGGCCATGAGCAGAAGCAGGGAGGAAATCTTCCTGCACCTCCTCCTGGGCCAATCAGAAAGTGTCTCTTAAGACCCGATTGGCCAAAAGGAGTAGTAGCCGTATCGGCCAGGTGCAGAAGCAGGGGGGAAGGTGCCAAGGAGGAAGCCGCTGAAGCTGCCCACAATCTGGATGGGGTAAGTGAAGGGTTGGCGGGCCGACGGGGGAGCGTCAAGGGCTGTATTTGTTCGCTGAGTGACTGGGGTGGGGGGTTTGACCGGCCACCCCGAATGGGGGGGGGGTCGGGTGGTTTGTTTGCCCCCTTTAAAAAATAGAACACCAGCCGCCACTGCGCATGTGTGTATGTGCTCTGGGGAAACAGGCTGCGCACACCAATCATCATATTCCAGACGCGGGAAGCGCATGGAACGCGTTTTTACAAAACCGCACAGCAAAGAGATGGCAACAAGTAGCAAATTGCTACATAATCATTTCGCAATAACTAGCGTTCCCCTTTAAGGAGCGGCTATCATGTCATATTTCACTTCTCCTTATTATCTGCGTGCATTATTTATTCTCAGGCCATTCGCCGTCATCCACTATATAACCGGAGCTACTTCATTTGTCAACTGTCGCCCACCGAGACAATAGAACTATCTGTGGCTTCCTGAGATTCGCCATACGAGTGCCGGCGTTCCGCGGCTCCTCTGTTCCTGCGGAGAATGAATTAAACAGAATCGCCGAATTCCCAAGGCTTCCTCTCCACATTAATTATAACATTTATGTTATGTAATTACCCTCCTTTATCTGTTACCAGAAATAAAAAGTCCCCCCGCCCTCCTCCTCTCCCCACCCCCCCACCCCTCTATCCGTTCACGGTTTTGCATTTTTCTACCCAGCGCCGGAGAAGAAATGGTTTTCCTATTAAATACGTCGCCATCGTTTTATAAATATACATTTTACACATTGGGCTAAATTCAGATCATGTCTCGAGAGGGGGGGGGGGGGCGGGGGAGAGACACGCCGCTTCTATCGCTACGGCAACCAAAGCGTTTTAAAGGGAGAAGCGAGAATCAAGCTTAATAGGTACCTTGATTGCGGAATGTATTTGTTGATGAAACACCGGCGGCCATGTTCCTAAAGGAAACGCAAAAGATAAGGGGCGTTGTGAAAAGTGTGCTTAACTCAAAGCAACCAATCAGAATCACTCACTTAAAAGTTTTGAAGCCCAAACTATTTTTTTTTTTAACTTTTAGAGTAGGGAAAAGTTGTTTTTTTTTTTTTTTGCTGCCAGGGTGATCTCCCTTCACTTCCTGTCTTGAGGATCCAACAGGAAGTCAAATTTCCCATCTTACAGATTTGTCATAAGAATAGGCGACCCCCATAGACGGATTTCCTTTACTTCTTGCTCTGGTGATAGCCCAAACTTTTTTATTTTACTTACTTAAGGACTGCGGTATAGCAGATTTACTGCTACAGGGAGGCCGTCTTGTGCGGAATCACAATATACATATATATGTGATTCTGCACTTCTACCTAGGCCGCCTAGGTGGCGTGTGTCCCGCCGGCGGGCCGCTTCTGCTGTGATTACTCACAGCGGAAGCCGATCTGCGGGTGCCGGCCAATGGATGTCCACTGCCACCCACCAGTCTTCGGGCAGACACAGAACGGAGCTCTGCCTATGTAAACAAGGCAGAGCTCCGTTCTGAGAAGGGGTGGAGGAGATAGATTTTGTGTCCCTGCAAAACAGTGAAATAAAATCCACCTCTTTCCTTAGTAAAAGCACCTCACACAGTGTAGTAAAATACTGGCTAGGCACACATTTAACCCTTTGATTGCTCGCCTAGATGTTTAACCCCTTCCCAGCCAGTGTCATTAGTACAGTGACAGTGCATATTTTTTAGCACTGATCACTATACTGTGTCATTGGTTCCCGCACTGTGTCATTGGTTCCCGCAGAGTGTCCATTAGTGTCTGATTTCCCACCGCAATATCTCAGTCCTGCTATAAGTCGCTGACCGCCGCCATTACTGGTAAAAAAATAAATAAATACAAATTCCAGTATATATCCCATAGTTTACTCTCTCTCTCTCTCTCTCTCTCTCTCTCTCTCTCTCTCTCTATATATATATATATATATATATATATATATATATATATATATATATATATATATATAGATATAGTCTTTGAGGCTTCAGGGGGCAGACTGTGGCCGGTAGGATTAGCAAACACCCTGGTGTCAGAGTAAACTGTGCCCCATTATTGGTTTTAGTGGAAGAAATAGCGCCCTATTGTTGGTAATCAAGGTAGAAATTGTGCCCCATCGTTGGTGTCAGTGGGAGGAATGGTGGCCCATCATTGGTGTCTGTGGGAGGAATGGTACCCCATCGTTGGTGTCAGTGGGAGGAATGGTGGCCCATCATTGGTGTCAGTGGGAGGAATGGTACCCCATCCTTGGTGGTGTCAGTGGAAGGAATGGTAACTGATCGTTGCTGTCACTGGGAGGAATAGTGTCCCATCATTGATGTCAGTGGGAGGAATAGTGTCCCATCGTTGGTGTCAGTGGGAGGAATGGTGGCCCATCATTGGTGTCTGTGGGAGGAATGGTACCCCATCCTTGGTGTCAGTGGGAGGAATGGTACCCCATCCTTGGGATCAGTGGGAGGAATGGTACCCCATCCTTGGTGGTGTCAGTGGAAGGAATGGTACCTGATCGTTGCTGTCAGTGGGAGGAATAGTGTCCCATCATTGATGTCAGTGGGAGGAATAGTGTCCCATCATTGATGTCAGTGGGAGGAATAGTGCCCCATCAGTGGTGTCATTGAATGGCATGATACTCCATCGTTGGTGTCAGTGGAAGGAATGGTACCCCATCGTTGGTGTCTGTGGGAGAAACGGTGCCACATCAGTGGTGTCATTGATTGGCATGGTGCCGCAAGGGTCTGATAAAGGCAAGCAAAGGGCCGCAGTTTGTAGACCACCGCCTTAGGGGATCAGGAAGGAATTTTTGCCCCATGGGTGCAAATTAGATATTTTCTGAAGAGTTCTTTGCCTTCCAATGGACCCTCTGCCAGTTTACAGTTCTGAGGATGACGGTTATTACTGTCTATATTTTTGTGTTGTGGCTGAACTCATTTCGGCCCGACTGTCAATGTAACTATGAAATTGTTTGTTTGTCTTTATTGCCTTACTGAATAAACCCAATAAACCCGCAGCAATTAAAATGTGAATTAGATGGGAATTAAATGTAATTAAGCATCATTTTTCCTAAAGCTTCGGTCATCAATAGGGACAAGTGGAGTGATTTCTGCAAAAACTGATTTCGCCGTGAAATTACTCACATTCTTATTATAGAAATTTTGCTGCAATAAAAAAAAATTGGGATTTTGATAATTGAGCTGCTTTTGCTTTGCAAATCTAATTTTTATTTATTTATTTATATTAAGTTTTATTTACTGATTTATTTGGATGGCGGGTGCTTGGATTATGGATTTATGGTAATCTACAGTTCTACACGTATACTGTATAGATAGATATCTATATTAAAAAAAAAAAATATATATATATATATATATATATATATATATATATATATATATAATATATATATATATATATATATATATATATATATATATATATATATATATATATATATTTCTATCTATATATGCATATATCAGTAGAGCAGTGTACAGTGTCAGTAGGGAAGAGATTGATGGCAGTAGTTTATTTTTTTTTATTTTTTATCATAACCTTTTTTTAAATGTTCTATTTTTTACAATTTTATTTCATAATATATTATTATTATCATTTTTTTTATATATTATTTTTTAGAAGCTCCATTGGGGGGCTTTGGTGACATATCAGAGGTCTAACCAGACCCCTGATGTCTCTCCTTTAAGGCAGAGATTCCCCAGTCCCCTCTTCTGCAGCCAGGCACACCTTGCACACTCTGGGCCAGATCCACATAAAAATGGATCGGCGCAGCGTATCAGAGATACGCTACGCCGCCGTATCTTACCTGGCTTTAAGTCGAATCCAGGAAGATTTTGCGCCGTAAGTTACGGCGGCGTAGTGTATTTCTGGCAGCGGAATTCAAATCGGCAATTAGGGGGCGTGATTCATTTAAATGAAGCGCGTCCCTGCGCCGATTGAACTGCGCATGCTCTATTTCGAAATTTCCCGCCATGCTTTGCGCGAAATGACGTCATTTTTTGAACTTAGGCGTGACTTACGTCCATCCCTATTCACAGACGACTTATGCAAAAAAAATGAAAAATTCTAATTTCGACGCGGGAACGACGGCCATACTTAACATGGCAAGTCTATCTATACGCCGCAAAATAGCAGCTTTAACTATACGCCAGAAAAAGCCGACTAGAGACGACGTAAGAGAATGCGACGGCCGCACGTACGTTCGTGGATCGTCGGAAAAAGCTAATTTGCATACCCGACGCGGAAAACAAAGCAAACTCCACCCAGCGGTATTGCACCTACGATCCAAAGGCGTACGAAGCCGTACGCCTGTCGGATCAAACCCAGATGACGTTGTATCTTGGTTTGAGGATTCAAACTAAAGATACGACGCGGGTAATTTGAAAGTATGCCGGCGTATCAGTAGATACACCGGCGTACTCTCACTGTGAATCTGGCCCTCTGTGCGCACGCCTATGGATACACCTGTCAACCAAAGAAATGTTTATGTATTAAATTATATATATATATATATATATATATATATATATATATATATATATATATATATATATATATATATATATATATATATATATATATAATATTCAATTAATTAACAAATAAATAATTAACATAAATACACCTGTCAACCAAATAAACTATTAATAAATCAACAAATAAATTATAAATTAAAATAAATACATTTAAAGATGTATGCACAATGCTACAAATACTTAAATAAATATATACTGTACATATATTTACCATAAATCAATAAATACACCCTCCAATCAAATAAATTATTATTAAGTCAGCTTATAAATGATAAAATAATAATAAAAAAAGTAAAGAAGTGCGCACAATTTTATATATATATATATATATATATATATATATATATATATATATATATTGTATAACCAAATAAACTATTAATAAATCATTAAATAAATTATCTAAATTAGAATGAATACATTTAAAGATATATGCACAATGCTATAAATACTTAAATAAATATATACATATATTTACCATAAATCTATAAATACACCTTCCAAACAAATAAATTATTATCAAATCAACTTAAAAAAAAAAAAAGAAGTGCGCACAATGCAAAATATATATATACTGTATAAAAGGAGTGATAGAAGATAATTTCTCACTGTCCGGCTTAAAAGCTTTCAACTGTCCTATATGCAATTTAAATCTAAAAACAAGGATTCTGATTGGTTGCTATGGCAAACATGAAATTTTCTTACCAGCTCATTCATCACACATCAGCCTCATTGCGAGGCTCAGTTATTAATAATATGTAGGAAACAATTGTCCAAGACATTCCATGTTCCCCTTGCAACCAATTAAATCCTCCTTTTCATGCTCCCATTCTGCGCTGGGATAATAGAAATTCAGCAGCTGATTGGTTGTTCTGGAGAAGAAACCTGAGAAAAGTCTTTCCACTGACGCATCAATAACAGAACCATTTTTATTTTTATTTTGTGTGTTTTTTTGTTTTTTTATATGAAGATTTTTGGTGCAACTTTATTTTGGAATTTTCTCACCATAAAGGGTTAAAAATGGCCTCCCATTTTGGTAAGGCTTTGAAGGCGGTTGCTCGCCGCGTCCGTCTCCCCCCGATACACATTTTACCCATAGAAAGGTTTTCTTCCTCGCAGGGCGTGTTGAAATAGACTCCGGATAATCTGCAGGTGTCTTACACCGTTTAATATTGCATGGAAACGCCGCGTGGCGTCTTGCTGACAAAAGCGCTATTGTTCCTAGCACCGAGTCTGTCGGCATCGATCAGCGACGAGACCTTTGTTCGCTGTCGCCGAAGGTGCGCTTCGCCCCGGAAAAAAAAACGAAACAATCTTGATCAGCTGACTTTGATAAGTTGGCGTTTTTATTTCATGGCGCGATTAATAAAATAACGCGTGTCACATCATCAAAGAGCATTCGACGGAATAAATCTGCACAGTTTCCAAACAAAATGGTCTGTCAGTTTCTATTGTCGGAAGAGAAGTAAAAAAAGAAAAGAAAACATAAAGCCGCACTTTTATTAACACCTCCAGCTTCAGAGTATTAAACATCCAAAGACGCTTTGAGTTAATGCGTTCGTCTTTTATCCCAACGCATTTCTCGCTGCCGGGTTCTGCGTTTCTAGGTACATATAGATAAGGGGCGGTCTTGGGAACTTGCGATCTTATTTATTAGAAAAGGAACTCTGTTATATATATTCTGCTTGTATGACAGATTTGCGATTCGCAGCCCACATTGGCCTGATAGGCTCACATTTGCCATTGATTGCTCAGTACATTCGTTTTTGATTCTTCATTGGGAAATCCCCATTGCTCATGCTCAGTGCCAGGGCTGTCTTAATGAGAGGGCACACCTGGGCACTGCCCAGGGGCCCCAGCTGCCTGCCCTTTCCCCAAAGCAGCTGGTCCTTGAGCCCGGGCTACCCCGAAATTGGGGCAGCTCGGGCTGCCCCTCTACATCCCAGTTACCCCCCCCCCAGCACTCTGACCCCTCTACGCCTTGGATATTCCCTACCTCCTACCTACTTGCTTTCTGTTTCCCTACACTGTCTCCATTGTAGGGGCCCCAGAGCATTACTTTGCCCAGGGGCCCATGATGCTATTAAGATAGCCCTGCTCAGTGCTGCCCAAAATAGGTGCAGGTACTCTCTCTGCCCCGACCTACCTCTGAGCACCACCCCTTGTCTCCGCCCCCTATCCCCCCCCCCTCAACAGTGTATCCCCCAACAACATAGGTACCCCAGAGCAACAAAAGACCTACCCACCAGCAACAATAGATCCTCTTGCAACGATAGATCCTTCCAGCAATAATAGACCCTGCCCAGCAGCAACAGTCCCTCCCCCCAGGAACAAAATACCCTCCCTGCAATATAAGATCTGTCCTAGCAACAATGACCTCTGCAGGCAACAATAGATCCTTCCAGCAATAACACATCCCCCCCAGCAACAACAGACCCTGCCCCCAAGAACAAAATACACTTCCTGCAATATTAGATCTGCCCCAGCAACAACAGACCTCTGCAGGTAACAATAGATACCCCAGCAATTGGCATCAGAAGACCTTCCCCCATCAACAGTGGATCCCCCCCCCCCACAACATTGGAACCTCAGAGCAAAAAAAAAAAACATCAGCACCAATAGATCCCCTGTAATGGTTGATCATTCCAGAAACAATAGATCCTTCCCAGCAACCAGATACCCTCCCCCAGGAACTGAATACACCCCTTGCAAACAATAAACCCCTCAGCAGTCGACATCAGTAGACCTTTTTCCCCCCCATCAACAGTGGATTCCCCAACAACATAAGAACCCCAGAGCAACAAAAGACCTACCCACCAGCAACAATAGATCCCCCTGCAACAGTAGATCCTTCCAGCAGCCAAAGGTTCCTTCCCAGCAACAAGAGATCCTCCCCCCAGGAACTAAATACACCCCCTGCTATAATAGATCGGTCCCAGCAACAATAGACCCTTGCTAGCAACAATAGATACTACAACAGCCGGTATCAGTAGACCCTCCCCCTCAACAGTGGACAACCCCACAACAACATAGAAACCCCAGAGCACCAAAAGACCCCCACCGGCAACTGTAGATGCACCCACAACAGTAGATCCTTCCAGCAAAAACAGACCCTCTCCTCAGTTACAAACTACACTCCCTGCAATATTAGATCTGCCCAAGCAACAATAGACCTCTGCAGGCAACTATATATCCCAAAGCAGTCGGCATCAGTAGACCTTCCCCCATCAACAGTGGATCCCCCAAAAACATAGGAACCTCAGAGCAACAAAAAAAAACATCAGCAATAGATCTTCCTGCAATGGTAGATACTTCCAGCAACAAAAGATCCTTCC
Organism: Rana temporaria; assembly: GCF_905171775.1. Classification (NCBI taxonomy): domain Eukaryota; kingdom Metazoa; phylum Chordata; class Amphibia; order Anura; family Ranidae; genus Rana; species Rana temporaria. The sequence goes on along the minus strand of NC_053498.1, from coordinate 145,315,762 downwards.
CAGCAATAAGAGACCCTCCCCCCAGGAACCAAATACACCCCCCTGCTGGCAACAATAAATGCCTCAGCAGATCTACTTTGTACAGGACAGCATCCTTCTCCTCCAGTCCTGGAACAATGCAGCATTGAAGCATCAGCATTTGCTGGGACTTAAAACTTTTCATTACCAAGGAAAGTCTTATTGGCCAATAGAGGAGCCTCTGGCCAATAGAGGAGCCCCTTAGGGACATAGGATGACCCTAGACCCAAGAGTGATTGGTGAAGCTGGCACAGGAGTACCCCCCGTCCTTCAAAAGTCTCTGGGTGTCACGGGCCATTCCGTTACACTCCCATTTATTATTGATATTGGAATTGTAATAAACGACTTGCTTGGTGCAGTAGAAGACACCCTTTGGTGTCAGCACGTAGGCTGTGTTATATTATAGTGTGCCCCAAAACTGAGGATAACCGATGAGGCCAAATTTTAATATTCACTAGGGAGTCAGTGATTGGCTGTGAACCTCCTGCACCTCACCATTGGTCAGTGAGGACGCCCACATCACAATGATGGGCCAAACAGGAAGGGTGGGGGGCCAACTTCCAGGCATAGACCTTCTAGTTAGAGATGGTAGGTGCATGTTAGTGTTGTAGGGTGCTCTGGAAGATAAGCAAAGTCCCCGGTAATACTCAACATAGGAAATGTACTTAGCTTCAGTTTTAAAGTATGCTTCCATTGCTGTTAAATATAATAATATCACAAGTTCCTAATGAATGGATCATCCTTATACCCACGAAGGTGGATAACGTGGACAAAATGGCTCCATTCACAGTGAGCAGGCGTTGGGCACACAAGAATAAATCATTTATGATCCAGGATTCATGGCTTGGGGTTATGCGTGGGCATTTATTATGTCCTACTTTGTGACATTGCGCTTTCTTGGCTTTTAAAAGCTGAAAAGTGATCTTCTCCAACTGAATTATTCCTCCAAATATGGAGTGTGACGAGCATTACTATGAAGATGGCTCGGTGTCAAGAAACGTCACTCTTCATTTTGGCGAAGCGCCGAGTGTTCTGCATTCTACAGGCAGAGCCCACCTCGCTGTCAGAGGAGCCGGGACTTGCTTTGTATTCACCGCGTCTCGATTTGCCATGGCGGAGATCAAACTTGCCAGATTTTATGTTATAGAATTACAGTGACAACAGAAGACGGTGCTACGCATTAATAATTGAACGACTTATAATGAGATACAGAAACTTTATTGAAATTGAAATGAAACACTATAGGCTAAGCTATATATTTGTTGGTACCCTTCAACGACACCTTCGTGAACCCACAATTTTCTTTGAAATAACTCGAAATTGACAAAAGTAGTTGACATTCATCATTGTCTACTCCATATTTAATAAAAATCTGATTTTGCTTTTGATTTTTATTCCAACTGAATATTTTAAATAATAAAACAGAATAAAATGGCGTGGGCAGATATAATGGGACCCTTAACCTAATCATTTGTTGAACAACCTTTAGAGGCCATCACTGCATACAAATGATTTCTGAAGCTCTTAATGAGACTTCTGCACCAACCAATAGCCAACTCTTTTTAAACAAACTGCTCCAGCCGTCTCAGGCCTGAAGCCTTGTACACACGATAGGTTAACCAGAGGACTGTGGTCTGAAGGACCGTTGTCATAGGTTAACCGATGAAGCTGACTGATGGTCCGTCGCGCCTACACACCATAGGTTAAATAACCGATCGTGTCAGAACGCGGTGACATAAAACACAACGACGTGCTGAAAAAAACGAAGTTCAATGCTTCCAAGAATGCGTGGACTTGATTCTGAGCATGCGTGGGTTTTTAACCGATGGTCGTGCCTACTAACGATCGGTTTTGACCTATCGGTTAGGAATCCATAGGTTCATTTTAAAGCAAAAAATGTGTCAAAATTGTCCGAAGTGTCCGCCATTATGTCGCTGTCACGAAAAAAATCCGTGATCGCCGCCATTAGTAGTAAAAAATTTTTTTTTTATAAAAATGCAATAAAACTATCCCATATTTTGTAAACGCTATAAATTTTGCGCAAACGCTTATTGCGATTTTTTTTACCAAAAATAGGTAGAAGAATACGTATCGGCCTAAACTGAGGAAAAAAACACTTTTATATATGTTTTTGGGGGATATTTATTATAGCAAAAAGTAAAAAATATTGCATTTTTTTTATAATTGTCGCTTTATTTTTGTTTATAGCGCAAAAAATAAAAACCGCAGAGGTGATTTAATACCACCAAAATAAAGCTCTATTTGTGGGAAAAAAAGGACGCCAATTTTGTTTGGGAGCCACGTCGCACGACCGCACAATTGTCAGTTAAAGCGACGCAGTGCCGAATCGCAAAAAGGGGCCCTGTCCTTTACCTGCATTTTGGTCCGGGGCTTAAAGCGGTAGTTCACCCTCCTTTCCATCATTAGACCATTAAATTCGGCATCGTAGCGCGAGCTACGGTATGCCGGTCTTAAATTTTTAATCCCCGTACTCACTGTGGTATCGCTGATTGAAGAATCCGACTCCCGCGGGGAATGGGCGTGCCTATGGAGAGGGAGGATGATTGACGGCCGGCTCTGGCACGTCCCGCTCCCCGAAGACAGCCGGAGTAGGTCTCGGCTATTCACGACGCCTGCGCACAGGCTATGCGCAGGCGCCGTGAATAGCCAAGCCTATTTCGGCTATTTCCGGAGAAGCGTGACGTGCCAGGGCCGGCCGTCAATCACCTTCTCTCACCATAGGAACGCCCATTCCCCGGATTCTTCAATCAGCGATACCACAGTGAGTACGGGCATAAAAAATGTAAGACCGGCATACCGTAGCTCGCGCTACGATGCCGAATTTAATGGTCTAATAAAAAAAAACTTTTTTTTTTTTTTTAACAGGGCGAACCCCCGCTTTAAGTGGTTAAATGTCCTTATTTCTTCTGAGAAATCCTCACTTCCTGTTCTTCTGTCTGTAACTCCACACAGTAATGCAAGGCTTTCCCCCTGGTGTGGAGTGTCGTGCTCGCCCCCTCCCTTGAGGGGGGAGGGGGCGAGCAGGAGAGTCAGGGCGCCCACTAACACACAGCTCCTGTCTCTATCTGCAATGTAGAGAGCGTCCTGACTCTCCTGTAGTCCAAGGGAGGGGGCGAGCATGACACGCCACACCAGGGAGAAAGCCTCGCATTACTGTGTGGAGTTACAGACAGAAGAACAGGAAGTGAGGATTTCTCAGAAGAAATAAGGACATTTAAAAGCAAAATGGAAGGATGAGGTAAAGGAAGCTATTTAGGGGAATTTTTTTTTTACCTTTACAACCCCTTTAACCATCAGTCCCTGTAAGGCCCCATACTCACGACCAAACATGTCTGCTGAAACTGGCCCGCAGGCCAGTTTCAGCAGACATGTTTGGTCGTGTGTGGGCGCGAGCGGGCCGAATTCCAGCAAACATTTGCCCGCCGGGCCTTTTCCCAGCAGACAAATATTCCTGGACTTGTTTTAAAACAGCCCGCTGGAATTCAGCCCGCTCGGACATGTACGGTCGTCAGTACAGACCTACCGTACATGTCCAGGCGCCCGCCGTCCCTCGCATGCGTCGAATGACTTCGACGCATGTGTGGAAGCATTTTAAAGGCGGGCCGCCCACGTCGCCGCGTCATTGTCGCGGCGACACCGCGTCATCGACGCGGCGACACCGCGGACACGCCCCGCGTATTGTTTACGCGCGGACTTCTGTACGATGGTGTGTACAACCATCGTACAGAAGCCCTCTGGCAGACATGTATGGTGAAAACGGTCCGACGGACCGCTTTCACCATACATGTTTGTCCGTGTGTACCCGGCCTTAGGATCACCAATCACATTAAAGCAGGGGTCTTCAAACTTTGTAAACAAAGGGCCAGTTTATTGTCCTTCAGACTTTAGGGGTGCCGGACTATGGCCTGCGGAAGTGAAAATTTAACTGGCATCATTGAGAGTAGACATTGCCACATTTGATATTAAAGGAATAGTGCTCCACCACTGGTATCATTAGTGCTCTATTATTGGTGCCAGTGGTAGAGATGGTGCCCCATCATTGGTGTCAGTGGGAGGAATAGTGCCCCAAGGGCCAGATAAAGGCACGCAAAGGGCTGCATCCGGCCCCAGGGACGCAGTTTGGAGACCACTGCATTAAAGGACCAATAAGCAGACCATGCACTGAGAGAGCCAAGCTCATCTCTTAGGCCTCGTACACACGACCGAGTTTCTCGGCAAAAACCAGCAAGAAACTTGCTGTTTTTTTTTTTTTTGCCGAGGAAACCGGTCGTGTGTACACTTTTTGACGAGGAAACTGTCGAGGATCTCGTCGAGCCAAAAAGAGAGCATGTCTTCTTTTTCCTCAACGGGAATGGAGAAACTTGGCTCACCGAGATCTTCGACAGCCTAACAAGGAACTCGACGAGCAAAACGATGTGTTTCGCCCGTCGAGTTTCTCGGTCGTGTGTACGAGGCTTTACAGGAATGGTCGACATTTTCATATAAATACAGCTTGTAGCAGTATGCCTGTAGATTTAGGGATCTGTGGATTTTATTTTTTTTTTATAATTTTGGCATGCAGTTTTCATTGGATGTATACTCAGTCTGATTGGCCCCGATCAGTGACCAGTTTACTTCAAATAAGCCCCAAGTAAGCGTCTCCGCATCTGAAGTACAGAGCCATCAAATCAGCTTTTCTTTGTCAATTTATTCGATAGGAAAGCTGCTCTCGCAAGACTGGGTTCTCTGAGAGTTAAATAAATCGTGAAATCTTTTCTTTTATACCAGTTCAGACCTGTAATTTTTTATTGAGAGTGCTAGAAAATACTGTTTAGACACTAGGAGCCTCTGACTTATCTCACTGAGGCAGCCATTACCGAGCTTGTTGAATAGACCCTTAAGGGCCATTCTGAAGTTACTGTGCTGACAAGCTGTCGACTATAAAGTGAGGTCATAAAACAGGGACGTTTTGTGATTGTGTAATGTTCTTGTTTTCTTACCAGCTAGAGTCTGGCAGAAGTGCTTTTTAGGCCGTACACACATATTAAAGCAATAATTACGGGGCTTTTTTTTTTTGCATGTTGGCTGACAATTATGGCCCGGATTCAAAAAGCACTTACGCCGACGTATCTCGAGATACGCCGCGTAAGTGTAAGTGTGCGCCGTCGTATCTATGCGCCGTGCCCATAAACTGAGATACGCCTGAAAATAGGCTTTATCCGACCGACGTAACTTTCATACGCCGTCGTATCGTGGGCGCATATTTACGCTGGGCACATTTGCCGCTCCCATTGATTTTCTATGCACATATGCAAATGAGGGAGATACGCCGATTCACGAACGTACTTGCGCCCGGCGCATAATATACGCGGTTTGCGTAAGTCGTACGTCCGGCGTAAAGTTATTCCCCATATAGGAGGCGCAACTCATGCAAAGGTATGGACCAGGGAACACAAGCCGTCGTATCTTTTGTCGTTTATGTTGTACGTGAATAGGGCCGGGCGTAGGTTACGTACACGTCGTAGGCAGTGATCCGTCGTATCTTAGGGAGTAGTTCCGACGTGATTCTGAGCATACGCACAGGGATGTGGCCACGGGACGGCGCATGCGCCGTTCATTTTAAGTGCTTCTATGGCGCTTGCCCCATCATTTGCATGGGGTCACGCCTCATTAGCATGGCTCACGCCCACTTCCACCTACGCTGGCTTACGCCGAGGAAACCCAGCGTATCTTTAAGAGCGAGTGGGAGCAAGTGCTTGGTGAATCCAGTGCTTGCCTCTGTGCGCTATATTAGATACGCTACGCCCGCATAAATATGCGCCGATGTATGTGAATCCGGGCCTATGAGTTTCTAACTTTTGGTAATGACACAACTTGTGAACACTCGTCGTTTTGTTCAAGTGGAAGTTCAAGGCAACATTTTTTTTGTTCCATCTGTACCGATTTTCACTCTTAACCAGTGTGCCTAAGTTTTTACATGGCTTTGCATCCCATACTCTTGACGAAGAGGGCACGACATCTTCATCCTTATTTGGTAATAGTTTCTATGTGTTGCTATGTTGGCCCCACAATAGGATGCCGTGATTCTTCCAAATCTGCTGTCACATTGGCTCAATATGATCAATGGAGGTAGAGTTCTCTAGTGACATCCATCCAGGGGCGGCCTTGGGTGTTCAGGCGCCCTGTGCGAGCTAATCCTGTGGTGCCCCCCCCCTCCATCTTCACACCTCGCCCCCTGGTCACCTAAACATATACAAAGAGGTCCCTTATATCCTCTGTGTGTAGGCTGGCTATACAAAGTAAATACTTTTTATTTTTATCTGAAAAAGTAGATGCATGCAGGGCCAGGGGCTTAGTGTGACTTACCTTTCGGTGGACGGTGCGGCTTTGCATTTAAAAATGGCGCCGCCCGGGGCTTAGACGCCACTGCTCATGCGCTGTCTGCCCGAGAATAGCTGAGCCTTTTTCGGGCTTTCCCGAGCAGTGTGCCTGTCGGGGGCCGGCAGCAGCCATTTTTTTTCAGGTGTCGCAGCCAATGCGTTGCTCTTCACCCAGTCTTAGGGCAGGGGGACCTGGCAGCGCCTGCTGCTGTGACTCGTAGGAGTCGGACTCCTGTGATGATCATGTAAATAACTGACTGCGACTCACATTCTGCGAGCTGTGATGGCGGCACGGCGCCCCTGTTGCCCATGGCGCCCTGTGCGGCCGCACACCTCGCACACTCCAAAGGCCGGCCCTGCATCCATCTTTAACCACTTATAGAGGTTGCTTAAACACCACCTAATTTTCTGAGATGAGAAAGCAGGACACCCCCAATGCCCAATGTATGTAGGCCAAAGGAAAACCTTGCCCAGTTACACAGGTCATGAATAATTTATATGTAGAAAGAGATTGCCTAAACCCATGTGTGTGTTTTTTTTCTCTGCTCCATTTATTTCATACTGGCGTTTCAAAATAACAAGTGCAGTGATTTAGAGACTGGATGAAAGGTTTTGTGTGGTATAATCCTTCTGATAGTTCAATAGTTCTTTTTGTTTTTCATCCAAGAAAAAACTTTATTAAAAGATTAGAAACAAAGCATCGCCGTATAACACAGTACAGTACGCTGCCCGAGTGGGCCTCAATTTTAATCAAGCCAAACAAAAACAACAGTAAAACATGTGAGATGTTACCCAGAAAGTATACAGCTGTATTGTCAAGATCGATATGTAGATACGTGAGCAGAAACAGATCTAATAGAGTACAGGGGCAAACGCATAGATTGATTGCATCTTCACCCAGTGTTAACTCTTTACAACCTGTCCATAATTAGATCTACAGGCGCTAACCCAGGAACATCTAACCAACACACAATAGTACATATTTTTTTTGAGTTTTTTTAACATCAGACCAAAAAGAAGGACAACTGAGGAGAAAAAGGCAAAGGAGTTGGTTCCAAAAGAAAAACAGTTCCTCTAAATAAGGGTTCTATATAATTGAAAGCATAGTACCTCCCTATGCCATGCTTGCTAAGTGCTTTTCAGGGCAAATCTGACTATAGCTTGCCTCTAAAGCACAGATGTCAAACACAAGGCCCGTTGGCCGAATCTGGCCCCCCAGTCCATTTCATGTGGCCCTCGCAACTCTCCTGCAACTGCAGGAGCGCTCCAGCCCTCCTCTGGTCCTACTCCAGCCCCTTTCTTTCTGCTTTTAAGCAATGCATCCAGCTTCTTCCCAGCAGCAACATAAGGTAAGTAGGGTGTACTGTGATGTAAGGGAGGGTGGGGGACTCAACTTCTGATGGTGGGGGGGCTCTTGACATCTAATATATGGTGAGGGGATGCGCTGGACATCTAATCTTACAGATACAACCGGCCCTTTTGAGGGCAATCATAATGCTAATGCGACCCTTGATGAAATTGGGTTTGACCCCCCTGCTCCAAAGGAATCCCTTATATGAGATTGCAGCTTTTGGAACAAGAAGCAGGACAGTGGCATTATGTAACGTTAGGAGATGCTTTTATAGTGAGGAAGGGATCCTAACATATGAAGAGGATTTCAGTGTAGCCCAGGATCCCTTCTTAGACATCTCTCCTACCACCACACACAGGTTATATTCAATGCTGAAAAAAATCAAGAGCTTCCATCAACCAACTGATTTCTGGGGGGCTACCCAACCTTATTCTAAGGACTTTACATACTATTTCCCCAACCCGTGAATCCTATTCTCACATTGATCACTTTTGGACTAAACACAAAGATCTAAGTGAAGGGGTGACATGTATACTGTATAGTCCTTTCCTGGCCATGCTCCCATCACTCTCCAGATTACACTTCTTCGAGACTAACCTAGAAGGTGGAACTGTCGCCTTAACGAGACACTACTTTATCAGGAAAAGGTTTTAGCTGAGATACGAAAAGAACTACAGTATTAGACTGTTTCCTTATCAACGCTTTCCAGGACTGTAACCCAGTATTCCTTTGTGATATATATATATATATATATATATATATATATATATATAGCATACCAAAAAAGAAAGTGAGACAGAACAAGATTGACCAGTTCACTAATATCCAAAACCGGAATTAATGGAAACATAAAACATAACGTTTGCACTTGAATCAGAAACTGAATTCAGAATACTAAGAGAAGAACTCAAATCCTTAGTGCTTTATAAGGCCAAAGCAGCACTAGTAAGATGTTGCCATACCTATGGCAATAGAAATGGGACAATGCAAGCCTGAGCCCTTAGAACACAACAAGCTAAAACCTATACCCCACCACATTTACCCAAAGAGGCCTCAAGGTCTCCTAAACTATTGATATAGCTGAACCAAACAATAATATTCCTCCCTCTATGATCTCAAGAGAGGCTCTCATCCTTCCAATAAGCACGAACTCTGCAAACATATTAGCTTACCTCAAGTGCTCCAAAATGCCACTCCTAACCAAATCAAAGGCCTATTTATATAAGTCTCTTCTAACAGAAGAAAAACTCAACTTAGCTCTGACCTCCACTCAATCAGGCAAAGCTTGGGGGCCAGATGACTTTACACTGGGCCATTATAAAGTGTTACATCCCTAACTCTCCAGTCACTTTTTAGCTGCATAGAACCAACAATATTATTATACAGGATTTATATTTTATTTGTTGGGGTGAGTGGAAGCCAGTGGAGGGATGGGCAGACAGGGTAGGCGGACACTGATCAGTTGGTAGGGTGGATAAGTCTGGCAGTAGCGTTCATGGTAAACTATAGGCATGTGTAATAGGAGTTGCAATAGTCAAGATAAGAGACAGCAAGGAGATAGTAACTGGTGGTGTCATTTGATAATAGGAAGTGATGAAGTCTTTTTTTTCAAAACCCAGGTTCCATCAGCTGAAGGTCAGACAAGAAAGGTCTGTCTGAAGTCATGGCAATTGACAAAGGGTCTTGGAGGCTCCCTTCCATAAACTTTTATGGTGGACTGAAGCCCCCTTTAGCATGTGTGATAGTAGTTGCAAAAGTCAAGGTAAGAGACAGCAAGGAAGTGATGTAGTAGCCGTGGTGTAATTTGATAATAGGAAGTGATGAAGTCTTATTTTTCAAAATCCAAATTCCATCCGCTGAGGATCAAAGTGAAGGGCAGACACGGCAAAGTGGCAAGCTGCCAGGAGTCTTGGAGGCTCCCTTCCATAATCTTCTGGATAGCGAACATTAATGAGATGATAACCCTCTTTGAAGCCAAGGAGTATCCCTTTTAGACATCTAGATGTTTTGGAAGATGAAGGTTTAATAAGTTCCCGAAGCCCACACAATGTATTATGTTAGATTTCTAGATTTGCATTTCTGATATCTCGATGTCTTCATTTCAACGTCTTGTCTGCCCCCAACTGTTCTGATTAATAAATAAAGCATATATAAAAAAAAAGGCTTCTAAATAATAATGGTTATGCTCTACAAACAGCACTAACACTGATAAGAGACCCTGCAGAGACAACGCTTTCCAACTGTCTTTGATGTACTGACTCTTTTCCAACTTGGTTAAATCATCAAAGTTTATTTTATACACATATTAAAAAAAGAAAAACAGACACAAACTGACTATCAGATATAAACGCCTGCGGTCATACCTGCAGAGAACGAACCGCCAGAGGAAAATAGAAAAAGTTCCATATCTTGTTAGAGGAGAAGAGGCAGGAGGATTCCCAGGGACCAGAAAGTGAGACTAACCATGGGGGGGGGGGGTATGTTTGTCTAGAAAAGCAGAAGGCAATAGTAACTATAGGAAGGATAAAAGTGTTCCAAGAAGTTCACCTGCCTTATCCATCTTTCCAAAATTTGCATGGGTGTAAATACCCTTACTACTAGAAAGAGTAGAGTTGTTGGGAGACTCAGTTAACTTCTCCTTCAATCTCTATATTTTTTTAATATTCTTTTTTTTTCTTTGCATTTCCAGGCAATGACAATTGATAATGATAATTGTGCTCAGGTCAGAAAGTCTACCTACTGTATATACCAACCATCTATCGGCATAGAAACAGGACTTTAAGCCTCCATTCACATCTAGGCGACATTGGCGTTCGCCCATTGACAGCAATGGGAAGAATTTGAAAAAAAAAAAGATACACTATCCGCGGCAAAATACGCCGCGTACGCGGCGTTGCTTGTCGCGGAGATGTGAATGGAGCCTAAATGTAACTCCAATGAAGAAGTGCCAAAATTACCAACATAAATCAAATACGAAGGAACAGGAGGACCCTGCTCATGGAGCTTACAATCTAAGGGGAGGGGGACGTGGTACAAAAGGTAGTGGCTGCAGGGGAAGATCTGATGGAGGGGACTCAAGTACAGTTCTTAGGTGGAGGTGTGGTAGGCTTGCTGACTGTTTCTGTCTACGCGTTTCACAGTTAGACATTGCTTCTTCAGGACTAGGTGACAAAACATCCACGAGACAACCTTGATGGCTGATTGGTCTAAAAGAATAAGAAAATTACATAAAATAATATGCCCACATTTGAGTATAATTAATACATATATCAAATGTATATTTATACCAAAATCAAAATATGATGAATCCAGTAGGCAGATAAACATCGCAATGACTGCTATTTTATTCCCTAGGATCTCTGCTAAAAAATATATATATTTGGGGGTTGTATGTAATTTTCTAGCAAAACAACACAGATTTTTACATATATGAGAGAAATGTCAGAATTGGCCCGGATGGCAAGTGGTTAAATTATTATTATTATTATTATTATTATTATTATACAGGATTTATATAGCGCAAACAGTTTATGCAGTGCTTTACAATGTAGAGGGGGGTGGGGCAGCACACTTTACAATACAGTTCTAAACAGAAGGAACAGGAGGGCTCTGCTCATGGAGCATACAATCTAAAGGGAGGGGGCGGCAGGGGGAGATCTGATGGAGGGGACACAAGTACAGTTCTCAGGTGGAGGTGTGGTAGGCTTCCTGCCTATTTCTGTCTACGCGTTTCACAGTTAGACATCACTTCTTCAGGACTAGTTGATAACAAATCATGAGATAACCCTGATGAATGAATGAATGAATGAATGAATGAAAAACTTATAAAGCGTGGCGCATGCGAACTGAATCGCTTCTGGGCGCTAGTTGTTCGTGTCTCATGACATCAAAAGAGCAGAGTTTTGATTCGTCTTCTGAAAGTCAGGTGGTTTTCCTCCAACCGAATGCTGGTTGGTAAAGCGTTCCATAGTCTAGGACCCTGAAAAGCAAACCTTCTTTCTCCTTTGGACTTGTATTTGGTTTTTGGTACCCTGACCAGATTTTGGTCGGTGGATCGCAGAACGCGATTCGAATTGTGAGGTTCTATCTTGTCGCAAAGATATTGCGGAGCCTTCCCATGGATGCACTTATGTGTCAGGCAGAGTGCTTTAAATGCAATTCTGTCTTTTACTGGCAGCCAGTGAAGGGTTCTCAACGAAGGTGAGATTGATTCCCATTTTTTTTTTCCCAGTCACCAGTCTGGCGGCCGTATTCTGAATGACTTGCAGACGGGAGATTTGGTACTTTGGGAGTCCGAGGTACAGGGCGTTAGCATAGTCCAGTCTGGAATTCACGATTGTTCCCACCACGACTGCTACGTCTTCTTTGGGGATAAATGGAATAAGTCTGCGTAGTAGGCGCAACAGATGGTGCGCTCCGCTGACTACTGACCCTATTTGTGCGTCCATTGTCATGAAGGTGTCGAAGATGACCCAGAGACTTTTGACTTTGGAGCTAGGGGTGATGATTTGGCCCAGAATGGGCGGGGGTGTCCAGGTTGTTGCCAGTTGACTCTTTCGGCTGGCGTGAAACATAAGGAGTTCTGTTTTTGAACTGTTGAGTTTAAGATAACTCTTAGTCATCCAGTTTTCTATCAAAGAGAGACATTTCTCTAAACTGAGATTATGATCCTTTTTGTTGCAGATGCGAAAATACAGTTGCGTATCGTCTGCATAAGAGTGATAGAGTAGTTCTTGGCTACTGATAATATCAAAGAGAGGGCGAAGATAGATGTTGAAAAGCACCGGTGACAGGGGGGATCCTTGGGGGACTCCACATGACACCGTGCGCTTTTCCGACGTGAAACAACCCAATTTAACTGTTTGTGATCGGTTTTCAAGAAAGGAAGAAAACCATGGTAAATCACCTTCTGCGACTTCTGCTACCTTGGCTAGTCGCATCAGTAACAGTTTGTGGTCTACCGTGTCAAAGGCTGCGCTTAGGTCCAGCAGAACCAGGAGACAAGATTCTCCTTCGTCTGCGGCCTCGAGGGCATCGTCCCATATTTTGAGTAAGGCCGTTTCTGTCCCGTGTCCGGGACGGAAGCCTGATTGTAATGGATCCAGTAGATTGTGGGTATCTAGATGCTGTTGCAGCTGTTGTACCACTACTTTCTCCATTATCTTGGAGAGAACATTTAGGCCTGTTATGGGACGGCGGTGAGTTGGGTCCTTGGGATCCAGGTTAGGTTTTTTCAAGATGGGCTGGATTGTGCCCTCTTTCAACAGGGATGGCACTGTGCCTTCCTTAAATGACTGGTTTATAAGCTGTGTGATGGGTGGTGCCAGGATGTCGGCACATTCCTTCAGCAGTTTGGTGGGGATGATATCATTGGGCGATGTGCTGTTCCGCAAAGCACCAATGATATTTTTTGTGGTATCGATGGAGATCGGTTCCAGAGTGATGGTTGATCAGTCTAAAAAAAAATCAAAAAAAATCACATAAAATAAAATAATATGCCCACATTTGAGTATAATTAATACATACCGTATATCAAATGTATATTATACCAGAATCTACATATGATGTATCCAGTAGGCAGATAAACATCATCCATACAACCCATCTGTCTCATATAGTCAGGACACAGCCCTTAAAGGTAAAGGCCCAGAAAGAATAAGATCCCTAAACAAACTCTTTCCGATATTCTATTTTTTTTATTTTTATTTAGGGTAATTATTTTTATTATTTAGACTGAAAGTTTACTTTTTTTTCGGATTCCTGTTATAAGTTCTATCCATCAGAAGGAAAAAAAGTGAAATAAGTAATGGAAATGCACATTATAATAGAAGCAAAATGCTTGGAAAATCACAGGAGTTTAATCAGAAATTAATTTATATCTATAGCTTCAGGCAGCTCGGAGGCAAGCGGGCATTAATTTAAATGTCACAAGTTGTCTTTGTCCTAAGGTACACATTAGAGAGGCTGCGGGAAGAAAGATAGCGCGGGACCTGACTCGGCAAGGAATGAGCGATAAAACTTGCTGCAAGGCGGACGTGTCGAGCGGAGGTTACAGCAAATGTTATGCTGGATCCTCTTAGCAGGTAATGCGGCCCTGGCACTTCATATCCCCTTTATTTAAAAAAAAAATATATATATATATATATATATATATATATATATATATATATATATATATATATATACATACATGCTGTTAATGAAATAAGAACTTGTAAACTCAAAAGAAAACTATTTGTTATTTAAAAAATTTTATTTGGAAAGTTTACAAGTTTATAGGCCGATGTATTTCTATAATTTTATATTTTACAAATGATGTTTACAAAGGAGTGCACATATTACACTTAGCTTGCAAAGCATGCTGGGTTTTCTAACAAGTCACATAAGGAAGCTCAGAAATGGCTATTTTCTGTTCATAGCAAGGTACAAACTCATGTAATTTACATATACTAATGTGTGTCCTGTTCACACACACACACATATATATATACAGTGGAACCTCGAATTGCGAGTAACGCGGTTAATGAGCGTTTCACAATAAAAACACTGTATTTTTTAAAATCCTAACTCGGTTTGCGAATGTTGTCTCGCAAAATGAGCAGGATTCAAGCCAAATCGGTGTTCAGTACCACGTTTGGCCTGAGGTGGGGGCACAGAAGCCCAACGGCGCCGTTTGGAGCAGTTCGGAAATGATCGCAAAGATTTGGAAATACGCCGTTCCCGAGCCTTTCCGAGGTTTGCCGAGGTCAGCCGAGCTGTCCTCGGGCCTTTCCGTGTGTTCCCGAAGGCTCTCCGGCACCCCCCACCACTGGCCACTTGCGGTATTGCATGACATTGAAGTCAATGCGGAACTAATTATTTTCCTTTCCATTGAGTTCAATGGGGAAACTCGCTTTGATATGCGAGTACTTTGGATTACGAGCATTCTCCTGGAATGGATTATGCTCGTAATCCAAGGTTCCACTGTTATATATAAGTGTGAATTTTAACAATAAGTCTATTTATTTAAACATTTATGTTGTCTTCCTGTAAGCCTCAGATAGGTTTCTCTTTTGGACCTTATTCTACTCTACATACACGCACCATATTTCTCCTCTAGTGTCCCTACGGTGTCCACTGTGACATCACTAAACAATTCTTCCTAATTAGGAACGTTTCTGAAGAGATGTATGTATGATTTCTGAAGAGATATACCTTCTTATTAGGATAATAATGTCACAGGGACGGGGACTGTCTCTCTATAACCCACCTGCATCAATATAAAAATGGACCTCTATTAGATCCCACCAGATCACTGGAGATGTCCTCAATGGAGGGACCTGCTCTACATATAATGAATAGTCCTAAGGGTAGTCACCACACTATGTTTGAGGTCAATGTCTAGATGCTCACTCACAAAGAAAGCCATACAAATTCAAAACTGTTATAGAGACACTCATAGGTCTTACTGGGGAAAAAGATGACCTTTGAGGACGTTTCGATGAAGCTCAGTCTATAATTCATTATTAAGTGGTTCTTCGGACCACTTTTTACCAGTTTTGACCATCAATATAAGGGGCATGTTCCTCCTTGATTCCTGATTAATTGGTTTAAATAAAAATTCCAGAGGCTTGAGAATTATTTAAGAGGTTCCTCTGAGGTACTGTCTAGGTCAGGGTCAGGTTCGGAGACCGGTAGCTATAGCAGTAGAGAGGCTCCCACCGACCAGCAGGCTAGGTACACAAGCAGGTCAAACTGGGATGTGGAGTCTAAGCACTTACCGGTATTCCCCAGAGCTCCTGATAGTAAAGATGGGTTTTTGCGGTATGTCAGTACCAGGTGCCAATCCCCAGACTCTCCCCACCAAAAGATGGGCAAGCCGGGGTCCAGTAACAGATATAGCAGGTAGGAATCCAGCAGAATCATAGTCAGTAACAATCCAAGGTCAATAACAAATGGTTAAACGTTGGTATCAAGCAGAACCCAGTCTAGGAACAAGCCAGAGGTCAGTAACGAGTGTTAGTGAAGATATGGATGGCAGCATGAGTGAAAGGAGCAAGATATTGGGTGGAGAGAGCACAATAATCTGACAAACAGGAAGTGCAGAGATATGGTTTAATTCAGAAAGTTCATGGGAGGAGCTGGAACTCAAGGTTCACTATAAACAAGGTACATGGCAAGATTGTCTAAGCCTCTAAGGGATCAGACTAGAAGCTGTGCAGCATCTCAGGTGCCTCGGCAAGAAGGGCCACCTCCTCCCGACACAGCAGAGGTCCTAATGGAGATCCAACCCTGGCTAAAAGAATTTCAGGTAAAACGGACGTTGTATAAAACGTGCTATAAGACTTAAAAAGTGAAAGATAACAAAAGTTACAGATTAGAAGGAAAAAGCTAAAGTTACCTTACACCGCAACTTCCAGACGCTTCCTGAAGGTGAGGGACCTTCTCTAGGGATCCTGCGAATGCTGAGGAGACCAAAACTTACAAGATGTGGTTCAAGAACTGTGCAGGAGAAACTGCTTGCAGAATTTTGGCTCCTCAGTGATCCCAAAATCCCGGTAGAGAGTGATGTTACCCTTGGCTAGACAAGCTTGTCCAAAGTTGGTAGTATGGTAAGCAATTTTACTTTTCTTTGTCTAGCGTTCTATTCTTTTTTTTCCTTTCACTTTTGATTTTCCTAATGTGGGGGTCAGGGGCTACAAAAAAAAAAGCAGACATTAAAGTTTTGTGAAAGGTTTATTTTAAAGTGAAGCTAAACCCAAAAACAAATGTGTAATATATTATAGTTTACGAGTCCTTAGATGTGGTGGCTGCATTTATTTAATTTTATTTTCAGCTGGTGATCCAGCCTGGAACAGACTTCCTATCCTGGGCTGACAACACTCACCCACACTACTATATGTCTCGGAGATGGGTAGAGGCAGAACCAAGGGTCGGTGCTCAGAGGTGGGTAGGGACAGGACCAAGGATCGGTGCTTGGAGGTGGGTAGGGGCGGAACCAAGGGTCGGTGCTCAGAGGTGGGTAGGGGCAGAACCAAGGGTCGGTGCTCGGAGGTGGGTAGGGGCAGGACAAGGGTCGGTGCTCGGCGGTGGGAAGGGGCGGAACCAGGGGTTGGTGCTTGGAGGTGGGAAGGGCACAAAGTTACTTAATAAGGGAGAGTTTCTGCACCTATTCTCTGACAAAAAAGCACTGTCTATTACTATGTATATGTAGACACTAAAATAAAAGTTAACTGCTAGACTAGAGGGCCTGAGCTGCTTCTTATTCACAGGGGCTGTTTGTGCTTCATCAGCCGCTAAGAACAAGACAGGGCCTCTTTAAAACAATCGCTGTTCTTTGGGTAGGGAAGGAGACGGAGAAGGAGCTGAATATTAAACATCTTAATTCCAGGATATTTGCACAAGAACATATAATGAGAGAATTGCTATTCAGATGATTCCACCGCTATCTCTAAACATGCCTACCTAGCTACCCTCCTACTATCAGAGCAACCTGGGGTGACTCCGGCGGACCGCCGTCTATGCCGAGACACTCATCCGTTCCTGCAATTAGTACGGTCATTCAGCCGTGTAACCCCATGATAGCTGGCGCGCTTGCCACTGTGGCTCTCATTGTCATAAATAGGTTGCAAAATCCACATAAAAAATATGATTTATTAGTTGGCTTAAAAGCCCACAAATTTTTTTTTTTGGAAACAGGAAAATGAAGATATTTCAGGTCTACGCGGACAGGGCATGTGCAGAATAGTGATAAGGCGGCCAAATTATAAGCTCTTCAGTGTGTTATTTAGTTTCCATAGAGATGCTCAAATAATCTTACTTGTCGGCTGTACGAGTGTGGGAAATCCGGAGTGCGCTCTGTTTCCTGAAGCAAGCAGAGGAGCCGACGGGCCTGTTTATAAAGACATGAAATCAAAATTCTGTTCCGTTTCACCCATTTTAAGCTGCTGCTTTTCACCTGTATTTAAAGGGGTACTCCGGACAACTTCTTTGTGTGCATTGGATAGAGTGGAGAAGGGCAGGAATCTGAGCCAGATTGCTGTGTTCCTGACAGCTGTTAGGAACCTGAAAGAGGTCATAGGCCATCGATAGTGTGTGCAGCCTATTTCATTAGGGTGTGCACCCCCAAAGCTCAAACACACATGCACAGTAGTACAGTGGACAGTGTCAGTAGAGCAATGGACTTGTCAGTAGGACAGAGGATGGTGTCAGTAGGACAGTGGATAATGTCAGTCAGTAGAGTAGTGGACAATGTCAGTAGGGCAGTAGACTTCGTCATTAGGGCAGAGATGTCGCTAAGACAGAGGACATTGTTAGTAGAGCAGTGGATGGTGCCAGTCAGTAGAGCAGTGGATAGTGTCAGTAGGGCAGTAGACTTCTTCAATAGGGCAGAGATTGGTGCCAGTAAGACAGTGGATGGTTTTAGTAGAGCAGATAACGGTGTTAGTAGAACAGTGGATGGTGTCAGTAGAACAGTGGATGGTGTAAGCAGGACAGTGGATAATGTCAAGTCAGTAAAGCAGTGGACAGTGTTAGTAGGGCAGTAGACTTTGTCAATAGGGCAAAGATTGATGTCAGTAAGACAGAGGACAGTGTTAGTAGAGCAGTGGATGGTGTCAGTAGGACAGTGGATGATGTCAGTCAGTAGAGCAGTGGACAGTGTCAGTAGGGCAGTAGATTTCTTCAATAGGGCAGAGATTGATGTCAGTAAGACAGAGGACAGTGTTAGTAGAGCAGTGGATGGTGTCAGTAGGACAGTGGATGATGTCAGTCAGTCAGTAGAGCAGTGGACAGTGTCAGTAGGGCAGTGGATAATGTGAGACAGTAGAGCATGGACAGTGTCAGTAGGGCAGTAGACTTTGTCAATAGGGCAGAGATTGATGTCGCTAAGACAGAGGACCTTGCCCGCAATGACGTCAGATGTGACAAAATGTGTAGGGTGGAGCACACACAAGTGACCTCACCACGCTTGTCTGTACCAGGAAGTGTTTGTAAAGAGTGGAAATCGGTATCCAATCTCATATACGGTCTATTTATATGAGTTTTTGGTCGGAAATTCTAACCGTGTGTATGCTCTGACTTTTTCTGTCGGAATTTCCGACAGCAAAAAATTGAGAGCTGGTTCTCAATTTTTCAGACGGGAAAAGTTCTTGTCGGAAATTCCGATCGTCTGTATGCAATTCCGGCGCACTAAAAAACACGCATGCTCGGAATCAATTTGACGCATTCTCGGAATCATTGAACTTAATTTTTCTCGGCTCGTTGTAGTGTTGTACGTCACTGCGTTCTTGACAGTCGGAATTTCAGACAACATTTGTGTGACTGTGTGTATGCAACACAAATTTAAGCCAAAGTCCAGTCGGAAAGAAATCCAAGGTTTTCTTGGCGGAATTTCCGATCGTGTGTACGCGGCATAACTGTTTTTTGCCAGCAGATAATTTTCTATCTGTCAGCGCGATCTCTAGTATGTTTATTGGTACCTTCTCCATAGAAGATGCCAATAAAAGCAAGCCTCTGATTGGTTCTTATAGGCCAGTGATGGCGAACCTTGGCACCCCAGATGTTTTGGAACTACATATCCCATGATGCTCAGCTACACTGCAGAGTGCATGAGCAACATGGGAAATGTAGTTCCAAAACATCTGGGGTGCCAAGGTTTGCCATCACTGTTATAGGCAATAGCCCATTTTTTTTATTTGACATCACCACAGACATTGCAGTTTAAATTGCGATTCCTCAGCTAGTTGATGTTGTAAATCAGGGCAATTTATGCTGCCCGTCTCCCAATTCCCACCGCCTTGGTGGCCCCTTATCATTGTTTAGCCAGTCTATAAAAAAAAAAAAAAAAACACAGGGACAATTAATTTGTCTTAAGAATTAACAAGTGACAAACGCGTTCCGCGAGCTGTCAGCGATTCATTAGCCAGACAATCACAATGGCACAACCAATGCGTGTTTAAACAGCAAAATAAACCTTGCGAACGTCTGTAAGAGAGTATAAAAGTGGCTTCAAGGCCTGCAGGTTCGTCAAAGGAAGGGGGGACTTTATTGATAATGAAAGCCGTCATCTGTGATGTAAGAAGAGCCAAGAAGAGGAGCCTCTGACAGGAGCGTCTTGTACTTCTGAGAAAGTATTGGACATTCTTTGGAAGGAGGAGGAATCAAAGAATTCGGGAGAGATGCTGATAAAAGCCGAGTTGTTTATGAAGAGAAGAGCGTCCTGGCTCCGGGGGAGATTCAGAAAAAAAGAATTATGTTCATAGATATATCCAAGGCTACCCAGACATGAAATGACAGTAGCCATTCATGACCAGAATGGCAGACAGTCCTGTATATGTGGGTCCCCCCAGCCAGAGGGAACAATCAATAGAGTACTAAGTAGGGACGGTTATTACCGCATACGGCTCTGGGGTCCATTTATTAAAAATTCACTGTGCGAAAGTCTCAACATTCACAAATATTTCCAGCAAGGTGTCGAATATGTTTATTTCCTACCAGCTACCTCTAGTGGCCATAATGCAGTATTTTCCCGAAATACCTTCACCAGGAAACATTATGCATTATTGCATTATGGCCACTAGATAGAGCCAGGGCTGCTGTTAGAAATCGCGGTGGGCCCCATACAGCCTACCTAACAGAGAAGCTGGCAGCACTGTGGGGGAAAGGGGCACATGGGAAGGGGCACATGTTGCCCGACAGCAGATGGAAAGTGCACATGTGCTAGGACCAATCATCTTTATCCTTCTCTTACTTGATAGGTCACAAACCTGGAATAATCATATGCATTGCTGGGCTTTCTAGCAAGCCCAGCACCACTTGTAACCTGAACGCCACAAAGACATCCTACATTAGTAGCTAGATTCAGGATGGCGAGCGCATACTTGCGGCGGCGTAGCTTAAGGCATTTAGGCTACGCCGCCGTAATTTAGCGAGGCAAGTACATGATTCACAATGTACTTGCCTGCTAAGTTACGGCGGCGTAGCCTAAAGCGGGCGGGCGTAACGGCGCCTAGTTCAAATTTGGCTGAGGGGGCGTGTTTTATGATAATTAGGCTTGACCCGACGTGATTGACGTTTTTTGCAACTGCGCATGTGCCGTGCGCCTACATTTTCCAGTGTGCATTGCGGCTAAGTCCGCCGCACGGGCCTATTGATTTCGACGTGGACGTAAACGATGTAAATCCCTATTCATGGATGACTTACGCAAACGACGTAAAATTTTCGAATTTCGACGTGGGAACGGCGGCCATACTTAACATTACTATTCCATCTATTTGATGGAATAACTTTAGGCCGCTAATGCGTTACGTAACTGTACTGCGTCGGCCGGGCGTACGTTCGTGAATAGGCGTATCTACTGATTTACATATTCTACGCCGACCGCAATGGAAGCGCCACCTAGCCGTCAGCCTAAAAATTACACTTTAGGATACGAGGGTGTAAGAGACTTACGCCGCTCGTATCTGAGCCTAATTTAAGCGTATCTGGTTTCCAGAATACGCTTAAATTAGCGCGGGCGCACATTCAGACTTAGGCTGGCGTATCTACTGATACGCCAGCCTAAGTCTCTCTGAATCTGGCTAAAGGTGTTTATTTCTATAATAAGGATTTACTACAACTAATTCAAATGGTCATCTTTATCCTTCTCTCTGTACTTGATAGATTACAGACCTGGAATAATCATGGGCATTCTAACAAGCCCAGAATCACCTGTAACCTATACACCACAAACCAAGCACCCCCGGACTAAGCATTTATTGCTAGAGGAAAGATTTTATACAAGTAATTAAGTTGGTCATCTTTATCCTTTCCTTACTACTTGATAAATCACAGATCGGGAATGATCATGTGCATCGTTGAGCTTTCTAGCAAGCCCAGCATCACCTGTGACCTACTGTAAGCACCATAAAGACACCCTGTACTTAGTGTATAATGAAAATGTAATAGAAATAATTAAATTGGTAATTTCTATCCTTCTCACACATCTTGGTAGGTCAAAGACCCAGAATAACTATGTGTATTGCTGGGCTTTCTAGCAGGCCCAGAATTACCTGTAACCAGGGGACCACAAAGACACCCTGTACGAATCAGTTATTTGTATAATAAAGATTTGATACAAATTATTAAATCGGTCACCTTTATCCTTCTCTCACTGCTTGGTATGTTACAGACCTGGAATAATTATGGGCTTATCTGGGCTTTCTAGCAAGTCCAGCATCCACTGTAATCTAAGCACCGGGAAGGCACCCTGTACTAAGTGTTTATTTGTATAATGAAGATTTAAAACAAATGATAATTTGGTAACCTTTATCCTTCTCGCACTACTTGGGAGGTTACTGACCTATAATAATCATGTGCATTGCTAGGCTTTCTAGCAAGCCCAGCATTACCTGTGACTTAAGCACCATGAAAAGATGCTGTACTAAGCTTACAAAAATGTAATAAAATTAATTAAATTGGTCATTTCTGTCCTTCTCTCACTACTTGGTAGGTCACAGACCTGGAATAATCATATGATTTGCTTGATTTGCTGCGCTTTCTAGCAAGTCCAGCGTCACCTGTAACCTAAGTACCACGAAGGCGCCATGCACTATGCATTTATATGTATAATAAAGATCTAATACAAATCATTAAATTGGTCACCTTTATCCTTCTCTCATTACTTTGTAGGTTACAGACCTGGAATACTCATGTGCATTGCTAGGCTTTTTAGCAAGTCCAGCATCACCTGCAGGGCCGCCATCAGGAATTATGGGGCCCCTGACACAGTTTCAGGCATGATCCCCCTGGAGCAGAGAACCGGGGGGTGGTGCCGCCTCAAATTGAGAAGCTGACGAACAAGAAATATATAAAAAAGGGGCGGTTGCCCTGGGGTCCCTTACTAAAAAAAATAAAAAAAAATGTATATATAAAAAAAATATATAAAAAAAGGGGGGGGGTTGCCATCAAGGGCCCTGGGGACCCCTGGGCCATTTAATAAAAAGAAAAAATATATATAAAAAAAAAAAATGTTAAAATATGTATTTTTTTATAAAAAAAAGGGGGGGTTGCCATCTGGGCCCCTGGGGACCTCAGGGCCCTTTACATGTGTACTGCCTGTACCCCCCTGATGGCGGCCCTGATCACCTGTAGCCTAAAGCCCGTGAAGGCACCCTGTACTAAGCGTTTATTTGTATAACTAAGAATTAAAACAAATTATTAAATTGGTCACCTTTATTGTTCTGGCACTACTTGGTAGGTTACGGACCTGGAAAAAATAATGTGCATTGCTAGGTTTTCTAGCAAGCCCAGCATTACCTGTGACCTGAGCACCACGAAAAGATGCTGTACTAAGCTTACAATAAAAAAAAAATCATAAAATGTATTAAATTGGTAATTTCTGTCTGTCTTTCACTACTTGGTATGTTACAGACCTGGAATAATCTTATGAATTGCTGGGCTTTCTAGCAAGCCCAGCATCCACTGTAACCTAAGTACCGCGACGGCACCCTGTACAGAGCATTTATTTGTATAATGAAGGTTTAAAGGAGTTGTAGAGGAAAAACATTTTTTGCCTAAAATTAATGTCTGCAAGGTAGACAGACAGAATAGTGTAATGATTCTGTTAAAAAACAAGTAAATACCTATTAAATTCCTTCATCTATATCACCTCCGGCGGTCTAATTTCTGTTCTCTCATTCACTTCCTGGTTTGCAGCGCTCGTTCATGTAAGAACTACATTTCCCAGTATGAATTGCGGCACGCCCAGTATTTCACACCTCCTTGAAGTCTCTAACACGTAGAGAGCGTCCTGCCCCACAGATGTAGTTCCCAGGAGGGGGTGAGCACGTCACTGACCACCGCAGTAAACACTCCCTTCACGGTGGTCAGTAAAATCAGACAAGCAGGAAGTGAACAGAACAGAGAAGAAATAGAGCAACTTCTGAGCAAAAACGAACAATGAGGAATTGAAAAGAGGAATGTCTGCAGGTAAAGGATGCTTATTATGAAAAAAAATGTTTTCCTTTACAACCCCTTTAATACAAATAATACAGTTGTTCATCCCAATATTTACCCTCACTACTTGGTAGGTCACGGATCTGTTATAATCGTGTACAGATCAGACTTCAGGTCACGTGATATGCTCATGTTTGTTCCGGATCAGAAACACATCAGCGGTGGCAGCTGCCATGTTCCTGACGTCAGGTTCCCTTTAAAAGTAAAACGCGTTGACCTATTAGTCCCTTACATTCTCACGTCGCCCTTCAGTAACAGAATGCATCTTAATCATTGTCTGTACGGGAAAACAGAACATGAAATCGTACTTTTTTTTTTTTACAGTGACGATTACTGAAGCGTGCTGCAAATTAATTTTAAACACCTCATTTAAACAATAAATATTTAGAAAAACAAAGCCTGCAGGTTTTCCTGCTTTTATAGTTCATCATAAATCATTTTATTTGCCTGTTACTGCGAGACAAGATTATAGATTGTAGTAATTAAGGTTCTTAAAAAGTTATTACCTCCATTGTGGCACTTATAAGTTTACCTGTCACCGCAAACGTTTCCATTTCTGTAGAATATTAAACAAAAAAAATATCTATTTATATCATGTTTTTGTTTTACGCCAGCTGTTTCTGTACATTTTTAGACATAATGTTTCTTCTTTTTCTTGCTATATTGCTCACCCACTGTTAAAAAGAGTCGTGTCTCAACCGGTTTTTTTTTTATACTTTCTAAAAGAGATGGCCAAAGCAGTGTGTGGCAGTCATTACACGGGGAAACCCACCAAGACATGCCTTGCCGAGATTGGCTCTCCCACTGCAAAGTGCTCATCCCCCACGTTAATGAAGCCACTTTCCATTGTGGTACCTTGTACCTCACCAGTGACCTACAGTCACTGCCAGCATGAGCAGTATCCGTTGTGGATACCCAGAATCCACGAACCCTTTGACCTTATTGTCCTACTGCGTAATATGAGTACTGTATGGCCATTTTTTGCAGTTTTTGATAGAGTATGAAAGGGTTAGAAGTAGGGATGAGCTGGGTTGAATCTGAACCCATGAACCCATCACGTGATCACATCGAATCCATTCACGTGAACCCATCACATGATCGCATCCTCATGCTCATGACATTGAGTTAATATGGCCACCTGGCTATATTTGGTCAATATAAGTGACCTAATAGGGACATATTTGGGCAATATCATTGACCTAATATGGCCATCTGGCCATATTTGGTCAATGGCATTGACCTAATGTGACCACCTGGCCATATTTGGTCAAAATCATTTACCTTATATGCCCACATTTGGTCAATATCATTGACCTAATATGGCCACCTGGTCCAATTTGGTCAATATCATTGACCAAACATGGCCCCTGGCCCTCTTTAGTCAATATCATTGACCTAATATGTCCAACTGACAGATTTTCTTTAAGCATGTGCCCAGAGATGTCTTCCAGTCTCTTTTATGACCTTCTTGTTTCAAACACATGGCCCGCAGGTCGAATCTGGCCCACCAGGCCATTTCATGTGGCCCATCTTACCTTGTCCCCACCCCACCTTGTCTCAGCATTTGGCAGCAGAGAGGAGGACAGACCTTCTCCTACAGATCCTGTGGCTCTCTGTGCAGCCGCATCACCCCCTCGTCCCCGCATCCCCTGGTCTCAGCAGCATTCATGAGATTCTGGCAGCTGACTGCAGCCCTCCTCTGGTCCTTCTCCAGACCCTACACTTTCTGCTTACCAGCTTCTTCCCGGTAGCAGCACAAGAGGTGTAACAGCACACTGTGATGCAAAGGAGGGTGGGGGACTCTTGACTTCTGATAGTGGGGGGAATCTTGACATCTGATGTAGGGGGGGTGATATGCTCTGGACATCTAGTCTTACAGATACAACCGGACTTTTGAGGACAACCATAATGCGGCCCGGGACGAAATTGAGTTTGACACACTGTTCTTGGGCTTCCCTGGAATCCTTGAACTTGAGGCACTCAATATAAAGGTTAGTATTCTGCCACTCATCACCCCCCAATAAATTCTAACCTCTTGACTACAACAGCCTGGGCATAGCAGATTCTGAGCTAGGAACTGGAGGCAGCCATGGGCGTAGTGAGATCTCTGGGTTTGATGGCTCCCGGGGGTCGTTCTAGAAGTGAGCAGGAGATACGAGCCAGCAACTCCGCCTGACTACTTTTAAGTGTTTGCTACAAATTAACTTGTTTGATTCGATGACAAGTTTGCTTTAAGTGGCTCAATACATATATTTTTCTCCCTTTCATCTTTACACACGTTTGTTTTATAGCTCGTTCGTAGTAAGAATTCGAGGTTGCTAGGCAACCACTGAGCGTGGGTCTCACAACTTCAACAAGTACTCCTTAGAGTACAATTAAAGGATTGCCTAGCAACCAACAATCAAGAACCCAGCCTTGTTCTGATAATACCTGAACCTGCTTCCCTCTTATATTGAAATAGCTGCCAGATGTTTTTTTTTTCATCTATATTAAAGGAGAACGATGGACCCCCCATTGAAAATATGAGTTGCAGCACTTTAATTATAAGTACATGTGTATTTAAAGCGTTCTCCCCCCCCCCCCCGCAAAGTACCACAAATAATCCTGCCAGCTTCCTGTGATGGGGTGGCGACGATGCTGCACTGCTCTGGAAATCAGAGCAGGGTTGTCACACTCCTGTAGGCTCTGCCTGATTGCACTACAGTAGGATTAGAAAATTTTGGAAGGGGAGTGGCTATCAGCATTGTCACTCCTGATAACCAAGCCCCTGGTGCCCCTTGCTGGCCACCCACTGCTTTCTGGATTGGCAGCACTGCCTCTCCTGCTGAATCCTTCCCACTGTGAGCTGCAGTGCCTGAGAGGAGGAGCTCATAAGACACAAATGGAGGAGGATTTGGCTCAATGAAGGAAGATATTATTATTATATTATTTATTATTTATTAGACTTGTACATCCCATAGTAACAGGACTTGGGATTTGTTTAGACTGTCATACAGGAGACATTAGTTGTGATTTAATCCCTTCCCGCCAGCCGCCTCCTGTCCCTTTAAGGGTTCTAAACACAGGGAGGTGGAGGCGGGCATTCGGGTCACGTGACCGCTGTGATTGGCTGTCACAACGGTCACATGATCACAAAGCTTCGGATCTCTAGTATGCATCTGGAGCTTTCCGATAACCGCCAGCTACCCTCCCACTGTGAGCTGCAGTGCCTGGGAGGGGGAGCGCATGAGACACAAATGGAGGAGAATTTGGCTTAATCAAGGAAGGTAAAGGAAGTTTTATTATTTATTAGACTTCGGGGTTCTAAACACAGGGAGGTGAAGGCGGGAATTTGGGTCATGTGAACGCTGTGATTGGCTGTCACACTGGTCACATGATCGGAAAGCTCCCTAGTATGCATCGGGAGCTTTCTGGTAACTGCCGGTACCATGCTGGGAGTGCTCCCTCAGCACGGTAACTGGTTTGCACAAAGCTGCATATATGTGGCCGAACGCCGTGATAGCCCAGCCACCGAGAGGCCACATATATGTGTGCGGTCGGCGTGAAAAGGGTAAAGGGGCACTCCAGCCTGCAGTCTTACCTTGCCAGAGACTTTTGTAAGTCTTTAGCTGACACTCTAGGATTCTTCTTCATTGAGCAGTCTGTGCTGTGCTCTTGCAGTCATCTTTACAGAAGGGCCTCTCCTAGGGAAAGTAGCAACAGTGCTGAACTGTTTCCATCTATAGACAATTTGTCTTACCGTGGACTGATGAACAGCACTGCTTTTGGAGATAGTTTTTTAACCCTTTCCAGCTTTATGCAAGTCAACAATTCCTAATTGTAGGTCTTCTGAGAGCTCTTTTGTGCGAGGCATCATTCACATCAGGCAATGCTTCTTGTGAAAAGCAAACCCAGAACTGGTGTGTGTTTCCTATAGGGCAGGGCAGCTGTACCAACACCTCCAATCTCATCTCATTGATTGGACTCCAGTTGGCTGACACCTGACTCCAATTAGCTCTTGGAGATGTCATTAGTCTAGGGGTTCACATACTTTTTCTACCTGCACTGTGAATGTTTACATGGTGTGTTCAATAAAAACATGGTAACATTTAATTCTTTATTAGTTTAGGCAGACTGTGATTGTCTATTGTTGTGACTTAGATGAAGATTAGATCACATTTTATGACCAATTTGTGCAGAAATCCATATCATTCCAAAAGGGTTCACATACTTTTTCTTGCAACTGTATGTGTGTGTGATTATATGTCAGTATTACATTGTATATCCCTGTATGTTGTGGTCGTTCAGGTGCTTATCTAATAGTTTCTTGAAACTATCGATGCCCCCCACTGAGACCACCGCCTGTGGAAGAGAATTCCACATCCTTGCTGCTCTTACAGTAAAGAACCCTCTACGTAGTTTAAGGTTAAACCACTTTTCTTCAAATTTTAATGAGTGACCACGTGTCTTGTTAAAAGTTCGTCTGAGAACCAAGGATTCCCACATTTTGGAGGGATTTCCTCTCACTTCCTTTCTTGGCTATGGGACAGGAAGTGAAGGGAAATCTCCCCAATGGGGACACTGAAGGGAAAACAAAACCAATATAGGATGTATAACTGTCCAAAATGTAAAAAAATAAAGTTTTGCCATAGCTCTTTTTATAATCAACTCCCCCCCCCCCCCAAAAAATGTGTCAGTTTTGTTCTCGGCTATAAAACGTCCTGTTTTTCTTCTTGGCTGACGTGTAAATTGCAGCTTTATACACACTCAGGGAGAAAACATTCAGATCTGACAGAAAAACACGCAAAGCAAATGTGATTTACTTTGCAGCTTCCATATAAATAAAATCCTTTCCCGCTCTTTCAATTTGCAGCATGTAGCGAAGCAGCCCGCATACATTATTTGGAAATCTATTGAAGTTTGCAGATAGTTCATAGATTTTCGCAGTAATACCATCGGAATAATGTTAGCGGTGAAGCAATTGCTGATCCTTCCAAAATAAACAGCTGAAATTTGAATTCCGCCATCTGCCAGATCGAAAACGGCAAGCTTGTGATTATTCTGGTTTAGAAAGTGTCGTGTAATGGAGACGGAGACGCATGTCCACCCTCACATCTACGGTGAGAAGGGTCCGCAACTGCGCAAAAAGGTTAGCTGCTGTAATGAAAGCCACCACTAGAGGGCTCCACTTACAGTACCACCACTAATCCTGAATATAGTACCAAATTAGCCACCAACGAAAAAGCAGAAAGTCTGCATTTTAAGCGATGGTCCTTAAAATATTGAAGACGCATTTCTGGTTTCTATGTCAGGCAGGAAACAAAAAGCATTAATAAACCCAAAACCACAAATGTCATATATTGTTGCTTACCAATCATTAGATGTGGCGGCTGCTTGTACTCGTGTAAATGCTCTAATACTAAAACCGATACCTTAAGCCCCCGTTCACACCAGATTTGTCATGCAATTTGACAGTTCAAAAAAGTCGCACCCTTTTTGCAGCAGTGGAACTGTTCAAATTGTTGCGGCTCGAGTTGCAGCAACTATGAAAAAGGTTCCTGCGTTAATTTTATTTTGCGATTTTATTGCAACTTTGACTTCTGTTAAATAAAGTCACAGGCCATAGCGAAATCAGGGGGTTTAAATCTCACTGATCTGCGGCTTTGAAATCGCACCAAAGTAGATCGATTTCAAATCAGGGCTAATGCATCACATGCAGGGCCGATCCGCCCTATAGGCTCACTATGCAAGGCGCTTAGGGCCCCGCGAAGCTGCGAAGGGCCCCCCAAATTACTAGAGGCCCCGCCTGGTGAGAAGTCATTTTCGCCCCCCTCACCCCGCTTCTCAACTCGCTGGCTGCATGGGAGAAGGGGAGAAGAGGTAAGAAGTCAGCAACCCCCGCTTCTCAATATAATGTAAGATGTCATTTCCGACAGCAGAACACCCCCTCCCCCCGCTTCTCAACTTTCTTTAATGTGACATGTCACTGTCGTCAACGCCCCCCGCTTCTTATTTTTAATGTGCCATAATTTTGCTTAGGGCTCCAGGGAGGTGAGGATCGGCACTGATCACATGTGTTATGCAGGCAGGAGCAAGATTAAGATGCAAAGGTGTGGAGTGGACTGATCAATAATAGGATTATAGCCAGTCCAATATGTTGCAATCACACTGAGGGACCAGTAACAGGTTTTAGTAAAGTGGATGGATGGGCAGACGAATAGATGGGCAGTTAGATAGACGGGTGGATAAATAGATAGATAGATAGATAGATAGATAGATAGATAGATAGATAGATAGATAGATAGATAGATAGATAGATAGATAGATAGATAGATAGATAGATGGGTGGAAGGGTAGATGGATGGGTAGATTGATGGATGGGTGGGTAGGTGGATGGTTTGTTGTGTGGGTGGATGGATGGTTGGGTGGGTAGATAGATGAATGGGTTGGTGGATGAATGGATAGGTGGTTGGGTGGGTAGATGGATGGGTTGGTGGATGGATGAATAAAAGGATAGATGGATGGGTGGATAGTTGGATGAATTGGTAGATTGATGGATGGGCAGGTAGATGTGTGGATAAATGAATGGATGGTTGGGTGGATAGATGGATGTGTGGTTGGGCGGTTAGTTGGATGGGTGGTTGGGTGGGTGGGTAGATGGGTGGGTAGATGGATGGGTGGTTGGGTGGGTGGGTAGATGGATAGGTAGATAAATGGGTGGGGGGATGGGTGGTTGGTGGGCGGGTATATGGATGGATAAATGGATAGATGGGTGGATAAATGGATACATTGGTGGATGGATGACTGCACGGGTAGATGGATGGATGAATGAATGAAAGGATGGGTGGATGCATGGTTGGAGGGATGAATGGATGGATAGATGGATTTGTGGTTGGGTGGATAGATAGATAGGTGGTTGGGTGAGTGGATGAATGAATGCATAGGTGGTTGGGTGGGTGGGTAGATGGATGGATAGATGGGTTTTTGGGTGGGTAAATGGATAAATCGGTGAATGGATGAATGGATGTGCGGGTAGATGGATGGGTGGATAGATAAATGGATGGGTGGTTTTATATGAATGGATGGGTGGGTGGATGGGTGGGTGGTTGGATGAATAGATGGGTGGATGAATGGATGGGTGGTTGGATGAATGGGTGGGTGGTTGGATGAACGAATGGGTGGTTGGATGAATGGATGGGTGGGTGGATGAATGGGTGGTTGGATGAATGGGTGGGTGGGTTGTTGGATGGATGGGTGGTTGGATGAATGGATGGGTGGTTGGATGAATGGATGTGTGGGTGGTTGGATGAATGGGTGGGTGGGTGGTTGGATGAATGGATGGGTGGGTGAATGGATGGATAGATGGACAGGGGATCCCCATGGCTCACCCATGCACTCTTGGCTCATTCGTGTGAATATTAAAGCATTTCTTCGGAAGGAACAAAGCTACTTTGTGTTTACACCACGTAATTACTTAGCCTGTGGAGAAGTCACACAAAGAATGTTTATCTTAAGTTTAAATCAATGATTAGTTGCAGGGCAGGCATTAATCAGGAGTAAAACGCATTAATTCGTGTTTGTAGGTTGCATAACCCCCGTATTATGAATAACTTATTTATAAAGGCAATTGGCTAAGCTTATTTCACTTCATAGCAAAAAAAAATAAAAAAGAACACATCTTCCTCTGGCACCGCTCTACAAAAATAAATCCATAAACCAAATTAATTAAAGGAATTACACTGGAATGTGTATTGTGTGCCAGTGACTGATGTTCGGGATAAGTCAGCGTGGTACAGAGGGATGCTATAGAATTCTCCTGTTATGATAATATCCATGTCTTACATGCCTCCGGCACTTCCCGTCAATTATATCTGTATGAAAAGAAAGAGTCTAGAGTGGTATTGGAGTCTGAATACTGTAACGGTTAAGTTTTGGGTATTTAAAGAGAATCTGTCATTGAAAAATCATTCTTAAAGCAGAGGTTCGGCCGAATTTTTTTTTTAAAAGCCAGCAACTACAAATACGGTAGCTGCTGACTTTTAAAAAATGGACACTTACCTGTCCAGCGCACCCGTGATATCAGCAGACGAGGCTGAGCAATCGCTCGGTCCTCGGCTGCTTCTGCTGCCATCCTCGGTGAGGGAATCAGGAAGTGAAGCCTTGCGGCTTCACGGCCCGATTCCCTACTGCGCATGCGCGAGGATTGCGGCGCGCCATCACTGGTCCCCGCTTTTTTCTGGGAACAGTGTTTCCCAGAAGACAGCGGGGGGGAAGACGTGCCAGGCTGGATTCCCTGTGGGGATCCGAACCAGGAAAGTGGTGCAAATACCTGTGTCAGACAGGTATCTGCACCCCCCTCCCCCCTGAAAGGTGTCAAATGTGACACCGGAGGGGGGGAGGGATCCAAAAAGCGGAGGTTCACTTTTTGCGCGAACCTCCGCTTTAAAGTGATTTTAAGCCCTCTTTTTAAGCATTTTGGGCAGCTGATTTATTCACTTATTGGGTATGCAGCTTCTTTACTCTGCTGCCCCCCCCCCCCCCCCCGCCATCCTCGGTGAGGGAACCAGGAAGTGAAGCGCTTCGGCTTCACTGCCCGGTTCCCTACGGCGCATGCACGAGTCGCGCTACGCCTGCCGATTTGCTCCCACTGTGTACTGGGAGTCGAGTGTTCCCAGAACACAATGGGGAAGGGGGACGGGAGGTGACGTCATGCCCACAGTCTGCCGAGACTGTGTGCCCGGAAGTGGGTGCAAATACCTGTCTTTAGGCAGGTATCTGCACCCCCCTCTCCCCTGAAAGGTGTCAAATGTGACACCGGAGGGGGGAGGGTTCTAATCAGCGGGAGTTCCACTTTAGGGTGGAGCTCCGCTTTAAATCTGGTGTGACGGCCGGTACACAAAATCCAGACTCCCCTGCTGGGGGATCGTTTGGAGCTCGAGGTGACGTCCGTTTCGTAAAAAAACGTACTTCTTCCAGGGGCACGGTGGCGTGCTGTGTCACCTCTATTTAACAGTCATAGACAAAACCAAGCCTCCTTCTGGTTCAGAGCCACCCCACGGACATGTGCAGTAATTGGCCGAGCCAGGTCCAACATGGCTCCCGGCTCTGCAGACAGCACAAATTGTCCATCATGACATTAGTGGAGTGGTATGTCGATAGCGCGATTTATATATTTTTCTAACTGATGTTGGATGAGAAGACCTGGCTCAGTGTTCCAATCTATCCCAAAGGTGTTCAGTAGGGTTGAGGTCAGGAGTCTGTACAGTATAATTGAGTTCTTCCTCACCAAAGTCATCAAACAATGTATTTATGGAGCTGACTTTGTACACAGGGGCACAGTCGTGCTGGAAAGTAAAGGGGTCTTTACCAAAGTGTGACCACAAGGTTGGAAGAGCGCAATTGTTTACAATGTCTTTGTATGCTGTAACTTTAACAGTACCCTTCACTGGAAACCTCGAAACGTAATCATTTGGAGTGGTGTCCACATAGTCTTGGGTACATGAGTGTCCGCAGAACTTTTTTCAGGGGGGGGGCAAAAAAGGTCACCCATGCTCAACCCCTTTTCGACAATGTTATCACGGTCAGAGACTGCAGACGTAGTACAGGAGACGGTCTGAAACTGCAGACATAGTACAGGAGATGGTCAGAGATTGTGGACAAAGTATATATACAGTACATTACACCCCCATACAGCCAGATACATTACATCCCAATACACACAGATTACACCCAGATACATTACATCCCCCATACACACACATTACACCCCCATACACCCAGATACATTACATCTCCCATACACACACATTACACCCCCATACATACAGATACATTACATCCCCCATACACACACATTACATCCCCATACACACAGATACATTATATCCCCCATACACACACATTACACTCCTGACACCATCCATGTTGTGTATGTGACGGCCCTGGGACATGCAGCGCTGCTCCCCCGATTGATATGCACACTTGCCTATAGGTAGTACCTGCCCTGCCGGGGGGGGGGGGACTTTACCCCCCTTGCCCCTACCTGCAGATGCCCATGGCCATGTAGTAGGTGTGATAGTCAGGTATCTACAAACAATTGTCCATATAGCATGTAACGTGAATGAACACTTTCATGGTAAACTCAGCTGGTTATATACAGTTAGAAACCAAATCTGGACAATGACTCACTCCACCCACAACATGACACAAAGGGGTGCTAACGAGTCCCCCTCAATCCACATCTTAGACAGACTTTCTGACTCCACGATAAGCTATTCCCACCTGCTACATAAAACACATTCCTTTAGTAAACATAATTGACATGCTAATCCACTACACCTGAAAGGTCAGACATCTGACCTTTCAGACTGCCAACACATATCTATCATCAATAGAACTTTCACACAATACAGTGTCATTAGCATACACAATGAAAGGTTCTTGAGAGGCAGACTTAATTAGCACAATAGACAATAGAATGCAATCACAGCAAGCTTTTATCATTACGGCCAGGTAGACTTAATTAGCACCTCAACAGTCTATGTGTCCCCACATGAATGAATACTGTCCTATTGACCTGTTGGGGTCAGAATAAACCACTTAATATTTCAAGATATCCTGCAATACATGAATTATCATTATTGTCCCATCTCATGTAATTCATGATATCATTTATCAGTCATCCTATGCCCCTGTTGGACATAGGATGACCCTAGACCCAAGAGTCATTAGTGAAGCTGGCACAGGAGTACCCCGCATCCTTCAAAAGTCTCTGGGTATCACGGGCCATTCCGTTACATAGCATATTTTAGAAGTTTCACAAACTTCTGCAATTGTCTCATACACAGGAACAATGCATCTTGTATATTTCATTTTCCACAGGAAGATTAAAAAAAAAGTTTTGAGGCTCTTTTTTTTTTCCCTGGCAAATTTACTCTTCTAAGCTTTATTTGCTAGTACATAAGCAAGATGTATGCTAATTGCATTTCACAAGTGCTCCAAGTGTTACTATTTCATACAGTCTCAAAATTTTCTCCTTTTGCCTGAAGTGATATTTATAACCTTTATCAGGAATGTATAGGAATAACTAAGCACTGCCCTTGACAAAGTCAGATTAATGTTCTGGCTCTCCCTAAAGGGTTTCCTGGCGGAGACGGCAAAAAAAAAAACCCAAGTGCTGCAAAACGAGATAATTTGTATGGAGATTGCGAGTTAACAAAAGCAGTTTGTTGCTTCTCGACGTAATTTCATGTGTTTTCTTTGCAATAACTTGTAACAAAATGAGAAAATAATGTACTTTCAGAGCACTTGAAAACAATCGAGAAGAAGGATGCAGTGCACACAGAGCACAACATCCGTCTCCCAGTAGGCTGCTATAATCATGGTTGTTCTTTCAAGAACGGTGTTGGTGTTTGATGGAAGGGGCCAAAGCCAATTTGCCAGGTCTGGCACCTGTATGCCTTGCCATTTATTATGGCCGACAAGATGAACAACATCTACCTGCCATAGTTTTTACAAAAATACAAAAAACACACAGCAGGACGACCTACTGACAACTTTTGAACAGACAGCAGGATAACTGACTGATACTTGGACATCGGGCTGGATGTAAGCTGCAGGACAGGGCCAATTTCCTGGGTTCCTGAGATGAGCAAGGAACACCTTTTCAGAGCAGCTAATCTCAACAAGTGTTTCATGGAACCCTAATGTTCCCCCAAAGATTTCTAGGGATTCTTTCAGTTGTGGCTGATTGAGCTTCAATCTCATTGTTCCAGGACCAACATTATTTGGCCAAGCCAACCGCATGACACCAGCAGGGCAGGACTTAGGGTGGTGGGGGCCCCTGGGCTTAATAATCAAAGGGGGCCAAAAGGGGGCCCCTGGAGCAGAGAAGCGGGGGGTGGGTTGTTACCGCCGACCGATCAATAGTTGTTGAGGGGGGGGGGGCTGGATCCGCCGGCCTATCTCGAAGTTGTTTAGCGGGTGGGGGGCCTTAATTTTGGGGCCCCTTACACAGCTGCAGTGAAGGGGCCCCCCTAAAGCATCAAAGTTGTTAAGTTGTTGGGCGGGGGGGTAGATCCATCTGCCGGAGTTGTTGATCAGGGGGGGGGGTGCCGAAATTGCCGCGAATCAGGGATTTCCGCAAAATTGCGGGAGGGGGTTGCCGTGATTGCTGCGATTGTAATAGGAATGCGTGAAATGAAACGTTTTAACCTTCCCAAAATGTCAATGAAAATGGTGAGATGTTGGTGACACTACACAGGAAGGGAGGGGTTAAAACCTCTGACAGTTTTTTCTTGCTATCTGTGTCCCCATTGGGGTGATTTCCTCCTGTTTACTTGTTGGGTTTCAGACAAAACATGAAATTATGAAGTTATTACCGTATTAATCGGGGTATTGCGCGCTCCGGCATATAGCGCGCACCCCTAATGTGGACCCGCAATTCCTGTAAAAAAAATTTAGTGCATACAGTTTTGGTGTCTTGCGCGGCGTCCATCGGCGGCCTCGTCGGGTCCGGCGTCCGTCTGCGGCTTCGGTGGTGTCCTCCCGGCTTCTCCCACGCTGTCTCCCCGTTTAATCGCTGCTTCCCGCGCTCAGTTTGAATGCCTGCGCCGACATATACCGAGTGCAGTACACTCGGCTACATTCGGCCAGGCTCGGTTTCGCTCGTGCTCACGCTCTGTGACATTTATGCGTAAGCACGAGCGAAGCCGAGCCTGGCCGAATGTAGCCGAGTGTACTGCATTCGGTATATGTCGGCGCAGGCATTCAAACTGAGCGCGGGAAGCGGGTATCGCAGTATATCGCGCACCCACGATTTTCCCCTTATTTTAAGGGGGAAAAAAGTGCGCGGTAAACGCCGATAAATACGGTTCGGAAGTGGCTCCGGACAGCTGTGCCTACCCGCCGGGCCTGAATAAGTTGTGTTGAAACTTTCTACAACCTAACTTTATTGCCTATCTTGGACTTGTGTGTTTACTGCCCACCACACCACGCTGCACCTTGCTCACAAACTTTTTATTTATGTGCCAAATGCAGCAGGTTGTCTATGAGCACCTTTATGTACACAACAAAATGGTAGCTGGAGTCACTCCATTCTGACTGTAACCAAGTCATGGACAGTACAGGTCACTGCAGTCTCCGTAACAAAGAGTAGAGTAGAGCGGGCTTCTCTTTTGCCCGCTGAGGCCCCCACCTTGGGTTGTTGATAGTGGAGGAAGGAGGATCACTATTTTTATTTTAGGGGGCAATTATAGAGTTTTCCGGTCCACCAAAAGATCACTTTAAAGGGTTCAATGGTTTTCGTTTGCCGAAAAGAACTTTAGCCGACTAATGCGATGAAAAACGTATTTTCCTTGTAAGTACAATGACATGGTACAGGCAGGACAATTATCCTTCATTTATCCAAGTCCATGTGTAAAGATTAATATACAAGCCGTGATGAGCCATGAAAATAAAACAGCATTAATGCTCTGCCGGGGGACTCGTAGTATTATGACACATAAACCTGAGCCATTATAGGATCTGCTCATTTCACGGATAATTTTCCCTATGAGATAGTCTTACGTTTCCTAGTTCTAGACGAGTTGGGCTAGCCAAAGACATGAGGTGATCCTCATCCAATCCTGTAATAGTCTAATGAGGAAAATCCTGTATGTCTGTGGACACTCTTTGATCAACGCATTTCTACAACCGAAGGAACAAAAATTGCCCAAAATGGGTTTTCATTGACCGTTGCTATGGTTTCCTCAAAGTATGGCTAGTGCTACGTGTTTATCTTTTGGTACAAAAACTTGCAGACTCTACTTCAAAGATTGATAGGTTTATTTTGCTGGCATCCAATGTCGATGTCTCACCTTAAATGATAACTACAGTGGCACCTCGGGATTACGAGCCTAATCCGTTCCAGGAGAATGCTCGGAATCCAAAGTACTCACATATCAAAGCGAGTTTCCCCATTGAAGCCAATTGAAACAAAAGTAATTTGTTCCGCATTGACATCAATGGCATGCAATACCGCATGCGGCCAGAGGTGGGGGGCGCCGAAGAGCCTTGGAAATGACCAAAAATGCCCAAGGACAACTCGGTAAACCTCGGAAAGACTTCGTACCCAAGATTTGCCAAGGTCAGCCATGCTGTCCTTGAGCCTTTCCATGCATTTCCGAACGGCACCGATCAGCTTCGATTGGCGACGTTCGGCTCTGAGTTACGATTTTTAAATATACGTTGCTCGTATTGCGAAACGCTCGTTAACCGCGTTACTCGCAATCCAAGGTTCCACTGTAAACTCAAACTCAAAAATATAATAAATTGCAGCCCACCAGTCCATAGATGTGGTGACTGTATTTATTTTCATTATTCAGGCTAAGAATATTTTCAGCAAGTACAGAAAATACCAGTTGATCTTGCTGGAAGTGTCTTCATCATGGCCAGGGTGGCACAGATGTACCCAGTCAACCTCAATTTCCATAGCTAGTCGATCCGCAACACTACCATAACATTCCCCATTAATAAGTAGACCATGCCTGAAATAAAGGTAAATGGCCATAAAAAGTTTTTTTTATCAAAAAGATACAAAACAGAGCAGATAAAAGTGGAATTCCAGGCTATTACTAACTAACCTTAAAAGAGCGGTGGGGCTGAGGATAAGGCATTCTTCCCACTGACCACCACTATAAGGGGGCATTTTTCCCAGTAACCACCACTATAAGGGGGGCATTCTTCCCACTGACCACCAGTTTAAGGGGGTATTTTTCCCACTAACCACCACTATAAAGGGTGCATTCTTTCCACTAACCACCACTATAAGGGTGCATTCTTTCCACAAACCACCACTATAAGGGGGCATTCTTTCCACTGATCACCACTATGAGGGGGGGTATGCTTTTCACTGATCACCACTATGAGGGGGGCATTCTTCCCACTGACCACCACTACAAGGGAGGCATTCTTCCCACTGACCACTTCTGTAAGGAAAAAGTTCATCCCAATGATGAACACTACTATAGGGGGGTAGTTCTTCCCATTGACCACCACTATATGGGGGCATTCTTCCTTTTGACCACTACTATAGGGGGTAGTTCGTTCCACTGATCA
Source organism: Rana temporaria (assembly GCF_905171775.1). Taxonomy (NCBI): domain Eukaryota; kingdom Metazoa; phylum Chordata; class Amphibia; order Anura; family Ranidae; genus Rana; species Rana temporaria. The sequence goes on along the minus strand of NC_053498.1, from coordinate 145,276,963 downwards.
CCACTATAAGTGGGCATTCTTTCCACTGATCACCACTATAAGGGGGGTATGCTTTCCACTGATCACCACTATAAGGGGGGCATTCTTCCCACTGACCACCACTACAAGGGGGCATTCTTCCCACTGACCACTTCTGTAAGGAAATAGTTCATCCCAATGATGACCACTACTATAGGGGGATAGTTCTTCCCAATGACCACAACTATAAGGGGGGCATTATTCCCATTGACCACCACTTTAAGGGGGTATTTTTCCCACTAACCACCACTATAAAGGGCGCATTCTTTCCACTAACCACCACTATAAGGGGGCATTCTTTCCACTGATCACCACTATGAGGGGGGTATGCTTTTCACTGATCACCACTATGAGGGGGGCATTCTTCCCACTGACCACCACTACAAGGGGGGCATTCTTCCCACTGACCACTTCTGTAAGGAAATAGTTCATCCCAATGACCACTACTATAGGGGGGTAGTTCCCAATGACCACAACTATAAGGGGGGCATTATTCCCATGGACTACCACTGTAAGCGGGTCATTCTTCCTACTAACCATCACTATAAGGTGGGCATTCTTCCAACTGACCACAACTATAAGGGGACATTTTTCCCATTGACCGCCACTATAATGAGGTCATTCTTCCTACTGACCACCACTATAAGGGGGGTATTCTTCCCATTGACCACCACTATATGGGGGCATTCTTCCTTTTGACCACTACTATAGGGGGTAGTTTGTTCCACTGATCACCACTATAAGTGGGCATTCTTTCCACTGACCACTACTACAAGGGTGCATTCTTCCCACTGACCACTTCTGTAAGGAAATAGTTCATCCCAATGATGACCACTACTATAGGGGGTAGTTCTTCCCAATGACCACAATTATAAGCGGGGCATTATTCCCACTGACCACCACTATAAGGGGGTAGTTCTTCCCACTCACCACCTGTATAAGTGGGCAGTACTTCCCAATGATGATCACTATCAGAGAGTAGTTATTCCCAGTGACCACTACTATAAGGGGGTCATTCTTCCTATGGACTACCACTGTAAGTGGGTCATTCTTCCTTCTGGCCACCGCTATAAGGGGGACATTCTTCCGACTGACCACCACTATAAGGAGGTAATTTTCCCACTAACATTCACTATAAGGTGGGTATTTTTCTAAATGACCACAACTATAAGGGGGCATTTTTCCCATTGACCACCACTATAAGGGGGGCATTCTTCCCATTGACCACCACTATATGGGGGCATTCTTCCTTTTGACCACTACTATAGGGGGTAGTTTGTTCCACTGATCACCACTATAAGGGGGGGGGATTCTACCCAATGACCACTACTATAAGAGGGGTATTCTTCCCACTGACCACCATTATAAGGGGAGCAGTCTTCCCACTGACCACCACTATAAAAGGAGCATTCTTCCCACTGACCACCACTTTAAAAGGAGCATTCTTCCCACTGACCAACACTATAAGAGGAGCATTCTTCCCACTGACCACCACTATAAGAGGATCATTCTTCCCACTGACCAACACTATAAGAGGATCATTCTTCCCACTGACCAACACTATATAGGGGCCATTCTTAGTGCTGTCCTTCAATGAATTTAGCAGGCGTTCCCCAGGACTTAAACATTCTTTTAAGGTTTCCACTGATGTGAAAAGGTTGAGAAAGGCTGGTTTAGATGTATTATGTATGCATGTTGGATTTAATTGCCGCTCTTGCATATTAAGCATGCCTCAGTCTCCCTCTGCTCTCAGTCAATCAGAACTATGAAACGTGATGCTTGACAGCTTGGTGCGCACGCTCCCACCCACACCAGCCAAGCAAAGACATGGTCCCACATGTTGCTGTACATGCTACATAGTGACACAGGCACTGATGTTCAACAGAGGAGAGTGACAAGTGTCTCCCCTGCGACAGAGGGGCCGCCAAGTCTCTCACAGCTCTCTATATGTTTTGGGCGCAAAATGCGTGACAGCAGCTGTTGAAGAACTACAAGTCATAAGAGCCTCTTTATTATGCATCCAAATGGTGATGTGCCGTTTTATTTTATCACAATTTTTACTTTTGATGTTCGAATGTTTTAGGAAGCTTATTCCAACATTGTATTATTCTTTCTTTTGCTGCTTTCAAATGTTCCTTTTTATTTGCATTATTAAAATTTTCCCATAAATACCAGGCTAAGTTTAGACACGTGGCTACATTTACGTGTCTCTGAAAAGTGACCTGCCCTCTGAACGCAGTTGAAAGGTGGAGAGGAGACGATATGATGCCTCCTTACCACTTGGTGTGTATCAATGCAAAGATTTTTAAGAATTGCATTCACCAGGATGCTTAAAGTGAAATATTAAAAATGCCAAATTTATTTAAATAACGTGCCTGGGAAGTGTCCTCATCTTGCCTGTGAAGTGGCCAGGGGAGGGCTGGCAGCCTTAGGCATGGGGGCAAGTCCAGTCAAGTGGCCCATTGAACCGATGAATCAGCTCACCATCCATGGCCCATCTGGTTTTTAAATGCAGCCTCACCAGTGCCCATCAGTGCAGCCAACTCCAGTGCAAATCAATGCAGCCTGATCACTGGGGCAGGTTACATGGGGTATATGGGGGGGGGGTCAGCTAGGGGTGTCAGGGTCTCTCACTACAACTCCTGGAATACAACAGCTAGTGGTCGGCCCGACTTCCAAGACCAGAATGAAAAATAAAATGGTAGTGGCATTTTGAACATAAGTTAGGGCGGCCTGGGAGGCAATTGCCACCCTGCCCCCCGGCCCAGCCCTCCCCTGGAAGTGGCGCATCTCTATGATGTTCAGAAATAGAGCATATGTACAGAACGAAAAAAAAATGTTTTGTTTCAATTCGTTATTTACATAAATGTGTTTAGTTCAATTAGTTTCATTTGTTTAATTATTTTCGTTTATTCGTTTTCAAATCAATTTTGCATAGTTTTCTAATGCGAATTTTTTTTTCGAACAAATTTCGAATAGTTTTCGATTTTGAAAAGTTTTCAAATTCGAATAGTTTTCTAATTTCCAAAGAATAGTAAAATAGAATAGAAAATTAAGGAATAGAATAGAAAAAAAGTATTTTTATTTTTTTCTATTCTGTTCCTTTATTTTCTATTCTATTTTATTCTCTTTGGAAATTAGAAAACTATTCAAATTCAAAAAGTTTTTGAATTTGAAAACTATTGTAAAATATTAAGTTTTTTTTTTAAATTTATTCAAAAACGTAATTTATCCAAGTCATATGTAAAGATTAATATTTGTTTTAAAACTTTAAAAAAGCGCCACAGGTACATCAATAACTATGCTCATCAGTCCTCTAATCATCTATCAAGATGGACGCCACCTGTGACCGGGCGTGAATTCCACCTGCGGACCAGAAGTGAGGCACTTGAACCTCCGCTTGACGCGTTTCGTCATCAATAGGCAACAGCTTCAGAAGCAGGAAGTTCTCTTGCGTGCCATACATTTAATGCTTCTGAAGCATTAGGAAAGGTTCTAGTGCATCACTTTGGTCTTCAGGTGGAATTCATGCTCTCAGAAAGAAAACATTTAGAATTCAAATTAGAACTGTACAGCTGTTTATAAGAGACAGGTTCTCTTTATAGTGCATCTGAAGACATGTGTCTCCACAATGGCAGGGATATGTATCATACGCCACCCAGTAGTGTATTTTCGTTTTGTGCTGCCCTAGGCCTGACTAAACTCGTGCAACCCCTAATTTAAATATGACCCATCCCTTCCTGCCAAGGCCACACCCCTTGTTGTTGAAGATCCACCCTAAAATGGGGACACTAGTTCTGAAGTTCCTGGGGGGGCAATGGATTCCCTTAATTTGCATAGATTTTCTCTCACTTCCTGTTTAGCTTTGGGGCAGGAAGTGTAGGGAATTATCTGCAATGGGACAGGGATGGTAAAAAAATAAACTGACAGGGGCTGTAACCCTCCCTTACTCCGGACCTCTCTTACCCAGAGACTTTTGAAGGGTGTGGGGTACTCCTGTGCCAGCTGCACCAATGACTCTTGTGTCTAGGGTCATCCTATGTCCAATAGGGGCATAGGATGACTGAGAAATATCTCGGATTACATGAGATAGGGACAGTAATGATAGTTCATGTATTGCAGGATATCTTGAAATATTACAAGTGGTTTATTCTGACCCCAACAGGTCAATAGGATAGTATTCCTTCAATGTGGAACATAGACTGTTGAGGTGCTAATTAAGTCTGCTACTGTTAAGATGTTAATTGATGGTAATCACATCCAGCTACCTGGCTGTAGTGATGAAAGCTGTGATTGCATGCTATTGTCTATTGTGTTAATTAAGTCTGGCTCCTAAGATATTTCATGGTGCTATGCTAACTAACCCTGTATTGTGTGAAAGTTCTATTGATGATAGATATGTGTTGGCAGTCTGAAAGGTCAGATGTCTGAACTTTCAGGTGTAGTGGATTAGCATGTCAATTATGTTTACTATAGAAATGTGTTTTATGTAGCAGGTGAGAATAACTTATCGCAGAGTCAGAACGTCTGGGGAATGATTAGTAATTAGCTCATCTAAATGTCACTATCTAACGGAATGTGTATTGAGCACCCATTGTGTCATGTTGTGGGTGGAGTTGAGTCATTGTCCATATTTGGCTTCTAACTGTATAAAAACCTGAGAGTTTACCATTAAAGTAGTCATTCGTTTTGGAACCAGTGAAAGAGCTGTGTGTGTCTCGTTTCTGGGGGAAATCCAATGGGTCCTGTCTGCTGGATTGTTGGAGTGTCGGATAAGCTGTCTTGGGTTGGTGAAATGGAATATCGTAAACGGTGTTAACCCCTGACCGTTAACACCTATAGTTCTACTTTAAATACACATTTCTGATAATTTTATGGGGAGCACTAAGAAGATATAACCATGCCAATGGTGCAGCAGAAACATATAGCACAGTGAGGAAGGTTTGTGGTCCAGGATGATAGGACCGTCAAAATTAGAAGAGTCGCCCGCATACCGGTAGACTAATTTGCCTAACAGTGTAGCACAAGCCGGCGGGGGCTCTTTTCCTGCTGCCTACCTGCAAAGTGCTGCCCTAGGCCTGGGCCTTGTTGGCCTAGGCCAGGATACAGCATTGACACCACCCTGCAGTATATGGCCAACTGCCGTAAGGTGAAATTGGGAAGATAGAGGAGGGCCTCAGAGGAAAATAAAATTTGTGGCTATTTGTGAGAGGCAGGTCCTCTTTATAACACACCTGAAGACGTTTGTCTCCACAGTGGCAGGGATCTATGTCAACCCTCACTGTGTATGTTGCCAAGTGCCATACGCTACCCATCTCAGTGAAATCGGGAAGATGCAGGAGGCCCTCAGAGGGAGCCGTTCAAAGTCAAGCCGTTTAGAGTGGCTGTAGCTATCATTCCTGAGTGGTGTGCGGCTTGATGCACGGGGGCGTATTATCACTCCCTCCTAGCAAGGTAGGCTCCGCTGGCTGCTTCCACCGCCTGGCAGAACAGACTCCCGCCGTCATTCGTTATGCACGCTGGAATGGAATTCCAAAGCCTCAAGTCCCTGTGCTCCATACTTAATAAAAAGAGGTGCATTTGTATGTGTTATTGGTTCGCACAATTACAAACTCATTTCATGGAAAGCGGACCTCTTGCACTTATGTAAATATTTTTTGATGAAGTCGGAACACATTGCGCTCGCCGTCCCCAACACACCAGCCAGGCGGCGGGAAGTAAGAGAGAGAGAGAGAGAAGAAGGGAGAAAAAATAAAAAATAACACACGCCAGCCTAGCTTGGTCACAGCTTCTTTCTTGCTTATTGGACCAATAAATGAATTCACATTTGCAAGCTAGATAAATCCTTCAAATGTATTATTGATGCAAATAAATGAGGGTGCAGGCTCTAGACAATAGCTAATGGACCCGACTCATAGACGGTTGTTTCTGCGGCAAGGTGGCGGTGCTGGCAGCGAGAAAACGGATGCTGTGAAGTTTGTGGCAGGATAGACACAGCGCATTAATTACTTATTAGGCAATTAATAAGGATGTGCTTTGGAAAAAAAAAAAAGGTTTTGTGTGTCTGTGTGGGCACACTGAGCATTGTTGTAGCAAAGGGAAGTTTTGTCATTTCTCATGGCGGGGTACGCCGTTTGGTAAAGCCTGTTTGACAAATAAGGTAAATGGTTTGTCGAAATTTAAACGTACACGATGCATGCATGGGTTCCATTTTCATTCCCAGTGGGAGCACACGTGATATTTCGTATAGGTAATGCTGGAGAAGACTTCCGGAGACTGCCAACATCTGAGATGTCAGAGACTCAGGACATGTTATTGGTGTGTTTGGAGACTAGTGGCATGCTAAAGGTCTGTTTGAGGACTGAGGACATGCTATTGGTATGTTTGGAGACTGGAGACACACTAGAGGTGTGTTTGGAGACTGAGGACATGCTTCAGGTGTAATTGGAGACCAGGGACATGCTATAGGTGTGTTGGGAGGCTGAGGAAATGTTATAGGTGTGTTTGAAGACTGGGGACATTCTATGGGTGTATTTGGAGCCTGAAGACATGCTATAGGTGTGGTTGGAGACTGAAGACATTCTATAGGTGTGGTTGGAGACTGAAGACATTCTATAGGTGTGGTTGGAGACTGAAGACATGCTATAGGTGTGGTTGGAGACTGAAGACATGCTATAGGTGTGGTTGGAGACTGAAGACATGCTATAGGTGTGGTTGGAGACTGAAGACATGCTATAGGTGTGGTTGGAGACTGAAGACATGCTATAGGTGTGGTTGGATACTGAAGACATTCTATAGGTGTGTTTGGAGACTGAAGACATGCTATAGGTGTGGTTGGAGACTGAGGACATGCTATAGATGTGTTTGGAGACTGGAGACATGACATAGGTGTGTTTGGAGACTGAAGACATGCTATAGGTGTGTTTGGAGACTGGAGACATTACAGAGGTGTGTTTGGAGACTAGGGACAAGCTTGAGGTATGTTTGGAGACTGGGATCATGCTTCAGATGTAATTGGAGACCAGGGACATGCTATACAGTAGGTGTGTTTGGAAGCTGAGGACATGCTATAGATGTTTTTTGGAGACTGAAAACCTGCTATAGGTGTGTTTTTCGAGACTGAGGACATGCTATAGTTTTTTTTGGAGACTGAGGACATTTTATAGGTCTGCATTGTACATGTGCTAATAAGGAACATGTTGGCAGGGGGAGAGAGCAGAGGGATGGGAAGAGGGGCAAGCCGCACTAGAGAAACTCAGGTTGCCAACCTGCTTCTGGTGTCTGACGGGGCTGGGTGTATCTCAGGACTGGATGCACATATATACTAACCCTTTGGCAGGTAAAATAGCATCGGTATTTGTATTTCAGAAATGCATTTCGCTGTTTTAATTGGAGTTCAGCTTTAAAGTCACCTGGTTTCCAGTAATCTGGTGCTCTGGGGGTCACCAAATCCTGGCCTTGTGTGTCCCTAATCACAGAATCATGTGAGGAGAGGATACAGACCCGAACTCAAGTGATGGGAAGACTTGCCGGCTACAATGGATTTTAAAAACCCAAGTATTGTGTAGCTGTAAATAACATTTATATATATACAGAGCATGTATGTGTAACCCTACAGCGCAAAAGTTTCCTTTTATCATCAGACAGTGTTTCTTCTCATCTCTGTTGATGCGGAGGGCCCTTTAAGAAGCACCTGGTTAGAATCCCGTCACACATTGTATCTCGGTGAGAGTGGGAAACACAGGCATCAATATAATGGAAAGATGGGGCTGATTAATGATCCTGTTGCATCTTCTCACAGCAGGGACCCAATAGGAACATTGTTCAATTCCCGGCATGAGGCTGTGTGAGCTTCCAACAGCAAGACGAGCTGACTGGAGTTTTAAACAAGAGCCGACTTCAATATTCATAGGACTTTGTTATTTAACTCTCATACCAAACGTGTCGTCTCTGCATTGCCATGAAACTGGATCTATTCCCCCTTCCTTCCCTCTCTCTGTTCTCTGTCTCTGTCTCCTTCCTTCCCTCTTTCTGTTCTCTGTCCCTGTCTCCTTCCTTCCCTCTCTCTGTTCTCTGTCCCTGTCTCCTTCCTTCCCTCTCTCTGTTCTCTGTCCCGGTCTCCTTCCTTCCCTCTCTCTGTTCTCTGTCCCTGTCTCCTTCCTTCCCTCTTTCTGTTCTCTGTCCCTGTCTCCTTCCTTCCCTCTTTCTGTTCTCTGTCCCTGTCTCCTTCCTTCCCTCTCTCTGTTCTCTGTCCCTGTCTTCTTCCTTCCCTCTCTCTGTTCTCTGTCCCTGTCTCCTTCCTTCCCTCTCTCTGTTCTCTGTCCCTGTCTCCTTCCCTCTCTCTGTTCTCTGTCCCTGTCTCATTCCTTCCCTCTTCCTGTTCTCTGTCCATGTCTCCTTCCTTCCCTCTCTCAGTTCTCTGTCCCTGTCTCCTTCCTTCCCTCTTCCTGTTCTCTGTCCCTGTCTCCTTCCTTCCCTCTTTCTGTTCTATGTCCCTGGCTCCTTCCTTCCCTCTCTCTGTTCTCTGTCCCTGTCTCCTTCCTTCCCTCTTCCTGTTCTCTGTCCCTGTCTCCTTCCTTCCCTCTTTCTGTTCTATGTCCCTGTCTCCTTCCTTCCCTCTCTCTGTTCTCTGTCCATGTCTCCTTCCTTCCCTCTCTCTGTTCTCTGTCCCTGTCTCATTCCTTCCCTCTTCCTGTTTTCTGTCCATGTCTCCTTCCTTCCCTCTCTCTGTTCTCTGTCCCTGTCTCCTTCCTTCCCTCTTCCTGTTCTCTGTCCCTGTCTCCTTCCTTGCCTCTTCCTGTTCTCTGTCCCTGTCTCCTTCCTTGCCTCTCTCTGTTCTCTGTCCCTGTCTCCTTCCTTCCCTCTTTCTGTTCTCTGTTCCTGTCTCCTTCCTTCCCTCTTTCTGTTCTCTGTCCCTGTCTCCTTCCTTCCCTCTTTCTGTTCTTTGTCCCCGTCTCCTTCCTTCCATTTCTCTGTTCTCTGTCCCTGTCTCCTTCCTTCCCTCTTTCTGTTCTCTGTCCCTGTCTCCTTCCTTCCATCTCTCTGTTCTCTGTCCCTGTCTCCTTCCTTCCCTCTTTCTGTTCTCTGTCCCTGTCTCCTTCCTTCCCTCTTTCTGTTCTCTGTCCCTGTCTCCTTCCTTCCCTCTGTTGTCTGTCCCTGTCTCCTTCCTTCCCTCTCTCTGTTCTCTGTCCCTGTCTCCTTCCTTCCCTCTTTCTGTTCTCTGTCCCTGTCTCCTTCCATCCCTCTTTCTGTTCTCTGTCCCGGTCTCCTTCCTTCCCTCTCTCTGTTCTCTGTCCCTGTCTCCTTCCTTCCCTCTTTCTGTTCTCTGTCCCTGTCTCCTTCCTTCCCTCTCTCTGTTCTCTGTCCCTGTCTCCTTCCTTCCCTCTTTCTGTTCTCTGTCCCTGTCTCCTTCCTTCCCTCTCTCTGTTCTCTGTCCCTGTCTCCTTCCTTCCCTCTCTCTGTTCTCTGTCCCTGTCTTCTTCCTTCCTTCCCTCTTTCTATTCTCTGTCCCTGTCTCCTTCCTTCTCTCTCTCTGTTCTCTGTCCCTGTCTCCTTCCTTCCCTCTTTCTGTTCTCTGTCCCTGTCTCCTTCCTTCCCTCTCTCTGTTCTCTGTCCCTGTCTCCTTCCTTCCCTCTCTCTGTTCTCTGTCCTGGTCTCCTTCCTTCCCTCTCTCTGTTCTCTGTCCCTGTCTCCTTCCTTCCCTCTCTCTGTTCTCTGTCCCTGTCTCCTTCCTTCCCTCTTTCTGTTCTCTGTCCCTGTCTCCTTCCTTCCCTCTTTCGGTTCTCTGTCCCTGTCTCCTTCCTTCCCTCTTTCTGTTCTCTGTCCCGGTCTCCTTCCTTCCCTCTCTCTGTTCTCTGTCCTGTCTCCTTCCTTCCCTCTTTCTGTTCTCTGTCCCTGTCTCCTTCCTTCCCTCTCTCTGTTCTCTGTCCCTGTCTCCTTCCTTCCCTCTTTCTGTTCTCTGTCCCTGTCTCCTTCCTTCCCTCTAATCTCCTTACCTAACTTTATTTTATCTAATTTATTTCTCTCTTTCTTTACTTATTTTTTTTTCTTTCTCTCTCTCTCTCTCTCTCTCTCGCTCTTATGTTTTTTATTTTCTTCCCTTTCCTCTCTTTCTGATTTTTTGTTTTTGTTTCTTTCCTTTCCTACTTTCCTTTTCTTACCCTTCTATGTTTTTCTTTACATATATTCCTTTCCATACTTACATTTTCTGTCTGTTACTGTTTCTAATTTTCCTTTATTTTCCATTACTTTCTCTCCCTTTTTTTCCCTTTCCTTATTCCATTCCATTCATTTTCCTTTTCTTTTTTTTCACCTTATATGTATTATCTTCCTATTTCATTCCTCTTTCTTTCTTTCTTTCTTTCTTTCTTTCTTTCTTTCTTTCCCCTTCCTTTCCAGTCTTTTGCTTTCCATTCCTTTCCTCCAAATTCCTTTCATCCTATTATTACCCTTTTTTTAAATTCCCATTCTTTTCCTTTTTTTTCCTGCTATTCATATTATTTTCTTTCATTCTTTTTCTATTCATTTCTCTTTTCCTTTCCTTTCTTTTCCTTTTGTTCACCCTTTCCATTCCCCTTCCCCTTTCCTATTCCATTCTTTTTCCATTCCTTACCCTTATATTCCCTTTCCTTTTCTTTCCTACAATTTATTTTCCTTTCTATTCTTTTTCCTTTCCTTTCCCTTATATTTCCTTTTCTTTCATATCCTTTCCTTTCCTTTAATTTCATATCCTTTATTTTCCTTTCTATTCTCTTTCCTTTCCCTTCCTTTCCTTTCATATAATTTCTATTCTCTTTCCCTTCCTTTCCTTTTTATATCCTTTATTTTCCTTTCTATTCTCTTTCCTTTCATATCCTTTCCTTTCCTTTAATTTCCCTTATATTTCCTTTCCTTCCATATCCTTCCCCTTTTTTTTCCTTTTCCTTATATTTCCTTTCCTTTCCTTTCATATCCTTTATTTTCCTTGCTATTCTCTTTCCTTTCATTTCCTTCCCTTTCCCTTCCTTTCCTTTCATATCCTTTCCTTTCCTTTATATTGTCGTTCCTTTCATTTCCCTTATATCCACTTTCCTCTCCTTTCCTTTACCTTATATTCTCTTTGCTTTCTGTTCCTCTTCCTTTTCCTTTCCTTTCCAGTCTTTTGCTTTCCATTCCTTTCCTATAGTCTCCTTTCCTCCCATTGTTTCTTTTCTCCTATATTTCTTTATTTTCCTCCTATTTCTTTTTACTTTCTTTTCTTTTCCCTTCTATGTTTTCCTTTCCTATACATTCAGGCCCTTTTTTATATTATTTTTCCATTTGTTTCCCTTCTATTCATATCCTTTTCATTACTTTTCATTTCCACATTTTCTTCCCCTTCTATTCATTTCCTTTAATTTTTCCTCCTTTTTCTATTGTTCTTCTTTCTTTGGTATTTTTTTCCCGTTCCTTTCCTCCTGTCTTCCTTTTCTTTTCTCTCCTTCCCCTTCTTTTTCCTTCCTTTCCCTCTCTGTAATGGAATAAGCCCCCTCTGTGGCGGATACATCTGGCTTAGAAAGCTCCCATAACGTTTTGCTCTGTGAAAACTGGCAGCTCCATTAATATTCACAATGCACAACATGTAGATGTCAGCGGATCATGAGCCAAACAATTGATGGCCGAGGACGGTGATTGAAAGTCAGCGCAAGATAAGTGAATGACGTCCCGCAGAGGATAAAATAAGAGAATGAAATAGATGCATGAATGAACGGCAGCCGGGGGTAGTGAAGATGAATGGGACAAAAACATCAGGGGAATGAAGAAATTAGACAGCCTACAGGGAGATGGGATGGTTGGCAGGATCAGCTCCTGAGAGCACTTTTATCTGACAGGTTTGTCTTATTTAGGCTTTGTCTGAAATATTTCCACACTTTCATGTCTAAAGATGGCTCAGCAATTCCTGTTTACTTAAAGGACGTCTCGGGGAAAATACATAAAAGCCCCCTTTTGTTCGCTTATGATATCTTCAAGAGTCGGCGATTCATTTTTCAATTCAGCCGGTGCAATTATGGAAAATTGTTCCTTATGGCAAGTCACCGCAGTCCTGTAGTGGGAGTGCCTCATCTGTCATCTGATGGATGAGGCTTCTCTGCCAGAATTTCCGGCTCTCTTCTTGTCTACTGGGAACATTTGGGTGTTCCTGTCTAACTTTGTTTGTTCTAGCTCCTCCTGCTGCATTCTCGACAACAGCCAATCTCAACTAGGGATCCGTATAGACCAAGGGTTCTTTCAGAGGTTGCTGAGGGTTCCTTCAGAGGTAGCTGAGGGTTCCTTCAGAGGTTGCTGAGGGTTCCTTCAGGGGTTGCTCACGGTTCCTACTAAGCGTGCTGAGGATTCCTTCAGAGGTTGCTTACGGTTCCTACTAATCGTACTGAGGGTTCCTTCAGAGGTTACTTACGGTTCCTAGTAAGTGTGCTTAGGGTTCCAGCAGAGGTTGCTGAGGGTTCCTTCAGTGGTTATTTATGGTTCCTACTAAGCGTGCTGAGGGTTCCTTCAGAGGTTGCTGAGGGTTCCTTCAGGGGTTGCTTACGGTTCCTACTAAGCGTGCTGAGAGTTCCTTCAGAGGTTGCTTACGGTTCCTAGTAAGTGTGCTTAGGGTTCCAGCAGAGGTTGCTGAGGGTTCCTTTAGGGGTTGTTTATGGTTCCTACTAAGCATGCTGAGGGTTCCTTCAGAGGTTGCAGAGGGTTACTTCAGGGGTTGCTTATGGTTCCTACTAAGCGTGCTGAGGGTTCCTTCAGAGGTTGCTGAGGGTTCCTTCAGGGGTTGCTTACGGTTCCTACTAAGCATGCTGAGGGTTCCTTCAGAGGTTGCTTATGGTTCCTAGTAAGTGTGCTTAGGGTTCCAGCAGAGGTTGCTGAGGGTTCCTTCAGGAGTTGTTTATGGTTCCTACTAAGCGTGCTGAGGGTTCCTTCAGGGGTTGTTTATGGTTCCTACTAAGCATGCTGAGGGTTCCTTCAGAGGTTGCAGAGGGTTCCTTCAGGGGTTGCTTACGCTTCCTACTAAGCATGCTGAGGGTTCCTTCAGAGGTTGCTGAGGGTTCCTTCAGAGGTTACTTATGGTTCCTACTAAGTGTGCTTAGGGTTCCAGCAGAGGTTGCTTACGGTTCCTACAAAGTGTGCTTAGGGTTCCTTCAGAGGTTGCTGAGGGTTCTTTCAGAGGTTGCTGAGGATTCCTTCAGGGGTTCCTTCAGGGGTTGTTTATGGTTCCTACTAAGCATGCTGAGGGTTCCTTCAGAGGTTTCTTACGGTTCCTACAAAGTGTGCTTAGGGTTCCCTCAGAGGTTGATTGACCTCCCATCTGATGGTGCCTTCATGGATTCAGGTCCAACACCACCACATACATATGTGTGCACAGCCTATTGCATTAGGGTGTGCACCCCAAAGCTCAAACACACGTATGTGTGTTATATATTCTATAATAAAGTATCAGTGATTAGAGAGCCACATTTCATTTGTGTCTTTTTATATCTGCCTGGAGATAGCCGGCATCCCGCTGCTTTATAAATGGGCCCCTAAAAGTTTTTTTGTAGGGAAGAAAAAGGAAGAAGAGACGGATGTGGGCTTCTGCTCTCTTTTAACGCTTCATTTGAATCGGCAACCTTTTACCTATTGCTACTAATGGCCGTCCTGCCTGGATGTATTGTTTATCACTTCAGTGGGTCACTAAATAGATATCAATAGCAGACAATTGCCGGCGATTACTCCTTGTCGCCAATCCCTCCGCCGTCCCCTCCGCGCTGCATCATTACCTCAATTTGGCCAAATTTCAAGCCTGAATAATATATTTAGAATTTTTCTTTCTCTATAGAATTATCGATTTCGCGGGCAGGCGTAAAGGTTAGGGTATAGAACGAGTATCGCCACGGTCGTGATGGATAGGCGTTATATTGGCAATAACGGCACCGCCGGATGTTTGCCCGACTCAACGTGCCAATTTGAATAAATGAAAATTACGTTGTGCGTTGTTTTTTTTTTTTTTTCAGCCTGACTCACGATGTTAAAGTGACTGCTGTTTATGGGCAAAGAAGGCAGTTTTGTTGCGACAAAGAAAAGTGGAAATTGATATTAAAAGGCCGAATGGGTCCGCCCTCCCACCCCTACCCCCCCCCCCCCCTCCAACGATGGATTCATCCTATAACTGAAATATTTTATTCGGTGGCGCAAAATTCCTCAACAGGTTACAGAGAATAAGGAACGTGTATCTAAAGCCAAAAACGTATCTAAAGCAACCCTATTAGGTTTTTAATGCTGGCTGTAAAAATTTCCACTCACTTCCTGTTCAGAAAAGACGGGTCTCAGATTAGGAAATGAAGAGAAATCTCCCCCTAAAATTATATTTGTATCCACAATCACATGCAATCTGCACAGTTACACTCGATTCACACGAGCCACATGCAGCTCACAGCACGGGTCCGGTGCATGCTGGTTCACCGATTCAGGTCCGATCTCGGCCCGAGTTTTTTTTGTACTAGTAATGGCGGCGATCAGCGATTTTTATCATGACTGCGACATTATGGCGGACACATCGGACACGTTTGACGCCATTTTGGGACCATTGTTATTGATACAGCGATCAGTGCTATAAGAATGCACTGATTAGTGTAAAAATGACACTGGCAGTGAAGGGGTTAACCAGTAGGGGGCGCTGACGGGGTTAAGTGTGTCCTAGGGAGTGATTCTAACTGTAGGGGGGATGGGCTGTGTGTGACACGACACTGATCACCTCTCCTGATTAAAGGGAACTGCGATCAGTGTCCTGTCACTAGGAAGAATGGGGAAATGTTTGTTTACATCAGCATTTGCCCGTTGTCCGTGAGACGATTGAGGGTATCCCCGCGGACATCGAGTCTGCGGGACCCGCGGTCACACTCACGGAGCTTGTGGCGGGCGCACGTGCGCCCACAATGCCGCGTCTTGAAGGGCAACGTATATATATACGTTTATCTGCCCAGCCGTGCCATTCTGCCGACGTATATCGGTGTGACACGGTCGTTAAGCGGTTAAGGTGCAAATTAATCAGATTGAGAACAAATTTAAAATATTCTCTATTAAAACCAACATGAAAGCATTCATACGGCCGTTGTACAAAAGTTTTTCGACTCTACATGTTTCACCACAATCATGGCTTCCTCAGGAGCTTTCGCCAGACTTTATGCCCATAATTCCACTTTAAGTCTTATGCCCCGTACACACGATCGGAAATTCCGACAGCAAAAGTCCGATGTGAGCGTTTGAACGGAAATTCCGACCGTGTGTAGGCTCCATCGGACTTCTCCTGTCGGGAATTTCCGCCAACAAAAGATTGAGAGCTGGTTCTCAGTTTTTCCAACTAAAAAAAT
Source organism: Rana temporaria (assembly GCF_905171775.1). NCBI lineage: Eukaryota > Metazoa > Chordata > Amphibia > Anura > Ranidae > Rana > Rana temporaria. Next base: position 145,261,589 of record NC_053498.1, on the reverse strand, counting down.
TCCTATTGGAAAATCCGATCATTTGCAGCAATTCCGAAGCGCAAAATTCCGAACATGCTCGGAAACAATTCGACGCATGCTCGGAAGCACTGAACTTCATTTTCTCGGCTCGTCGTAGTGTTGTACGTCACCGCGTTCTTGACGGACGAAAGTTTAGAGAACTTTTGTGTGACCCGTGTGTATGCAAGCCGAGCTTGAGCGAAATTCCGTCGGAAAAACCATCCAGGGTTTTTCCAACGGAAAATCCGATCGTGTGTACGGGGCATAAGGCAGCACTGGCTCATGCGGTCTTGCAGCTCAGTTCCAGTGTCTCCTCTTGCCCTGGTTGACTAGACTGCACAATGGAGATCCCATAAAGCTAACACTGAGGTGTTATGAAGAGTCTTTACAGAAAGACGGAATAGGTTTTAAGTGTTCGGAGATTGTTGTACTTCACATTTCGGTAATGGCACCACCCTCGGACTATGTCGTTCTCACCCCGGGGGGGGGGGGGGTGCGGATCATTGTACTTCTTACCAAAATGGATTTTCTGGAGGAGAAGGAAGTTCGCTGCGTGTGTAATGACGGAAATCACACCAGAGAGGACGCAGAAAGTTAAACTGGGAGCATGTGGCTCGAGAAATAGATTCATCATGTGGACAGCTGGTCTTGTTCTTGGAAAGAGGAAGAATAGATATCTCTTTGTATTGAACACGTTTTATTCTTATGGCCATCAGAACGTGAGAAGGAAACATCCCTGTAACTTTGGAGGGCCCTTTATTGGGTTAGCAGAGCCAAACGTGAAATGTTGGACAATGGTGGAGTCTGGTGGCCCTTCTTTCCTGTATCTGGTGGGGATGTGAGCGGCCAGATTTGGAGAGAGGCTCCTATCTTTGATGTTGTCTGGTTCCCGTTGGGGAGCTTTCCCCTGATTTCCTGCCTGACACTCAACTTCCAATCAGAAAGCAAGAGGACATTTGTACAATGGAAACCCAGACAGCAATAAACTCATTCAGGGCTCATTCACATTAGTGGTTGAGGAACAGTAGAGCGTTTTTACCACCCCGTCCATTCTCCCTTTACTTGCAAAGGCAGTGGCAGGAATAGTGCTCCATCGTTGGTATGGGTGTAAAGAATTGTGCCCCATTGTTGGTGTCAGTAGGAGAAATCGTGCCCAATAGTTAGTGTCAGTGGGAGGAATAGTGTCCCATCATTGGTGTCAGTGGGAGGAATGGTTCCCCATTATTGGTGTCAGTGGGGGGAATAGTGCCCCATTGCTGGTGTCAGTGGGAGGAATGGATTCCAATTATTGGTGTCAATGGGGGGAATAGGGTCTTATCATTGGCATCAGTGGGAAGAATAGTGCCCTATTAGTGTTGTTAGTGGGAGGAATAGTGCCCCATTGCTGATGTCAGTGGGATGAATAGTGCCCCATTTCTGGTGTCAACGGGAGGAATAGTGCCCCATCATTGGTATCAGTGGGAGGAATAGTGTCCTATCATTGGTGTCAGTGGGAGGAAAAGTTCCCAATGTTTGGCATCAGTGGGAGGAATAGCGCCCCATTGCTGGTGTCAGTGGAAGGAATGGTTCCCCACTATTGGTGTCAGTGGGGGGAATAGTGCCCATTGCTTGTGGCAGTAGAAGGAATAATGCCCCATCATTGGTGTCAGTGGCAGGAATATTGCCTCAATGACCAGATAAATGTAAGCAAAGGGTCACATCCGGCCCCTGGGCCACAGTTTGGAGACCACTGCCTTAGAGTTAAGGCAGGAACAGTACCCCATTGCTGGTGACAGAGGGGGGAATAGTGCCCCATTGCTGGTGACAGTAGAAGAAATAGTGCCCCATTTCTGGTGACAGTGGATGGAATAGTGCCCCATTGCTGGTGTCAGTGGGAGGAATGGATGCCAATTATTGGTGTCAATGGGGGGGGGTAGGGCCTTATCATTGGCATCAGTGGAAGGAAAAGTGCCCCATTCATTGGCATCAGTGGAAGGAATAGTGTCCCTTCATTGGCATCAGTGGAAGGAATAGTGCCCCTTCATTGGTGTCAGTGGGAGAAATAGTGCTCCATTGCTAGTGTCAGTGGGAGGAATAGTGTCCCACCATTGGTGTCAGTGGGAGGAATAGTGTCTCATCATTGGTGTCAGTGGGAGGACTAGTGTCTCATCATTGGTGTCAGTGGGAGGAATAGTGCCCATCATTGGTGTCAGTGGGAGGAATAGTGCCCATCATTAGTGTCAGTGGGAGGAATAGTGCCCATCTTTGGTGTCAGTGGGAGGAATAGTGCCCATCATTGGTGTCAGTGGGAGGAATAGTGCCCATCATTGGTGTCAGTGGGAGGAATAGTGCCCCATCATTGGTGTCAGTGGGAGGAATAGTGCCCCATCATTGGTGTCAGTGGGAGGAATAGTGCCCCATCATTGGTGTCAGTGGGAGGAATAGTGTCTAGTATCAGTGGCAGGAACATTGCCTTAATGACCAGATAAATGCAAGCAAAGGGCCACATCCGGCCCCTGGGCCACAGTTTGGAGACCACTGCCTTAGAGTCACACTTAGAGACTCGTGGTCTTCCCCTTCAGCCGATACTCAGAAAATCACTTCCACAGCAGAAATGATTTTTCTTCTTACTATACGTTGGGTGGGAGTCGGAGGAATCCAGACAGCTGTATTTATATACATCAAAAGGAGATGCGCAAACATCTTTACTCATTTCCACGCATTTTAATGTCAGCGCGCCACAAGGATACCATATTTCATCCCCTCCCCAAGCCCTGGGAAAAAACGATGAAGCAGCAGAAGCGGCGCCCAGTAATGGCAGGCCGGGTGCGACTTACAAGGCGGCGCTCATTTACAAAGTTCACCATCAGGAAAATGATTAGTCTTTGGAGACGCAACCTTTTTCACATCTCCTGCCGCCGTATTTACTAACCTCTTCTTCTCCGGCGAGGTATAAATCACCTGATTATAGATGTATGTATAGGAGAGAGGCTTCCCGAGCGCTGGATTAATCTCTGTCCGAATGAAGGCTTTTACTGGTCTTCTGATTCTAATGCCTAGATTCACGTATGTTGCCGCAACTTTGCGGCGGCGTAGCTTAAGGCATTTAAGCTATGCCGCCGTAAGTTAGCGAGGCAAGTACATGATTCACAATGTACTTGCCTGCTATGTTACAGCGGCGTAGCCTAAAGCGGGCGGGCGTAAGGGCGCGGAATTCAAATGTGTGTAAGGGGGCGTGTTTTATGTTAATAAGGCTTGACCTTACGTTTTTGACGTTTTTCTTTACTGCGCATGTGCCGGGCGCCTGCATTTCCCAGTGTGCATTGCTGCTAAGTACGACGCACGGGCCTATTGATTTTGACGTGGATGTAAACAACGGAAATCCCGATTCATGGACGACTTGCGCAAACGACATAAGAATTTCGAATTTCGACGCGTTAACGGCGGCCATACTTAACATTACTATTCCATGTAGGGCTAAGCTCTAACTTTAGGCGGCCTATCTCATTGAAATCAATGGGAAAGCGCGGTATTAACCCTTTTTCGGCCGCTAGCGGTGGTTAAAACCTCACCGCTAGTGCCCGAATATCGCGGTAAATATGACGGTATAGCCGCGCTACAAATAGCACGGCTATACCGTCACCGCGGCTGCACGCCTCAATGTGAAAGCAGCCTAAGGCTGCATTCACACCTGAGCGTCGGTCGTTCGGTCGTTTTTTTGGGCGTTTTTTTCTGGCGTTTTGTCGCGCGTATTTGCGCGTTTGCATACAGCGTCGTGCGACAATTTTGTACTTCAGCGTTTTTTATTTTAGCCAATAGGAAAAATTATCATCTTTTCATCACTTGTTGCTATGTTGGTAGATTTTTTTAATCTTCTGCATGGGCGACAAGTTCTATTTATTAAAGCGACGAAACGCCCGTAGCAAACGCCCGTTGTCACGCGATACGCTCAATTCGCGCGTTTCCCATTACTTTCTATGGGAAAAAAAAAACGCTCAAATACGCCGACAGGCGTTTGGGCGTTCAGGCGTTAAGGTGTGAACAGTCACCATAGGGAATAATGTTAATTCTCCCCTCTGGCGTTTGTGAGCAGTGCGCTTCAGGCGTAAAAACGCCTAGGTGTGAATGGGGCCTAAGTGTGAATGAGGCCTTAGAGGCTCCTCTCTTCTTTTTTATACTCATTTGTGACATGACGCTACTCTTATATCAAGATATCGCTTGTATACAGGGCCACCATCAGGGGGGTACAGGCATTACACCTGTAAGGGGCCCGATGGTCCCCAGGGGCCAGGCTGGCCCCCTCCCGTTATTTATTTTTTGCATTACACCTGTAAGGGGCCCAATGGTCCCCAGGGCACATTACAGGCCCGGGTGGCCCCCTCCCTTTTTTTTTTTTTTGCATTACACCTGTAAGGGGCCCAATGGACCCCAAGCCAGGCGACCCCCCTCCCATGGTCCCCAGCCCCCCCCCCCCACTTATTATCTTGTGTCCGGAGAGAAGAGATTGCACTTGTTTTTTTCGCCAGCACCACCCCCCCCCCCCCCCGTTTCTCTGCTCCAGGGGGGCCCTGCCAAAAGCTGTGTAAGGGGCCCCAAAATTTGTGATGGCTGCACTGCTTGTATATAAAGGCAAAATATATTAAAACATTTTGCTTGTCTTGCAAAACGCTCTCAAACCAAGTTACTCTCAAACCAAGGTTTTACTGTATAGAAAATAGGGAACACAGGAAAGCAGTCCCCATCGGTACATACTAGACGGCTCACTCAGCCGCTCATTGACAACAAGTGTCTCTTATTATTCCAGATACACTTCATTTTTATTTTTTTCTCTCTCTCTCTGTTTTCTAAAAAAGAATGCAAAGCCAGGGAAAAATAAAAATGTCTTTTTTAAGTTTCCTCTCTCTGTGTTTGTCAGGTTAACTGATTACCTAATAACCTGGAGGCTCAGCACTTCACATGCTCTTTGTTTTGATAGTAAGTTTTTTCTTCTTTTTTCCTTGAGACGGAAGCCACTGGAAGGAGCAGGGATGAGATTTTTTTTCTGCCGCGGCGGCGGCGGCGTAGTGCCGGCTAAGATCTCCCCCTCGGGGTATTTGCTTCCGTCTCTGTGGGTTCCAAGTTCATACTTGACAAAGCTCAGAACTCCAACTAAAATTCTGCTTTCTCAATCCTCGACGGGCAAATTAGACGGCGCTGCATTCCGAAGATGAGCTATCTCCGCCGTCCCGGCGAACAGATGGAACCGCGGCGGCGGTAAATTACAATTTTTATTTATCTAAAACGGAATAATTGCACGCTGAATATTATTAGGTTTATTTTTTATTTTTTTCTTACTTGTAGAGTTTAATAACAGACTATTAAATATTTTTCATTTTTTTTGGGGGGTGTTTTTTAATTAATTTAAATTATTCGGCAAAAGCTGCGTTCTGTATATTGCGTTATAAAAGTGCACAGAATAAGTATATTTAATTAAGGAAACAATGGCGGCACAAAAGCCGAAAAGTGCCACCGGATGTCGGTCTGTATGGGCAGTCAGCCCAGAAGCGGGATATGCAAAGTGATTAGCTGTTTGCTTTTTGTTTCTTGCATCTGCTATTCGAAATAGAATATTACGTGACGGGTCGCTCCTGAAAAAGGAAGTAAAGGCAGGCGGCTTCTATGTGTCCTTGCGCACAATGCAGTCTAGTTGTACGCCCCCCCATCATCCAATTACCCTCGCTCATAGGCGTGCGCACAGGGTGTGCTGGGTGTGCCTGGGCACACCCCAATCACCCTGTGTGGTGTCAATTCCCCCCTGCTTCCTGGCGTCCCCTTTCTCTCACCTGCAGTGCTGCCAGCGTCCCTCCTCTGTTCTCCAAACTGGCTGCTATGGGGGATGCTTCAGGATGTCTGAATGAACACAGTGACTGATCTGTATTGATCTCGCCTGTGTTCATTCTTAACTGAAGTATAGCAAACTGTTTACTGTGCTTCCGTTTGTGAATGAACAAGGAGCCGCTCAGCAAAGAGCACTTCCCATTCGTTCACTGTCCAGTGCAGCTGAGGCTGCAAAGAAAGGGACTGTTTAGACCCCTGATATTTCACCAAAAGCCCCCCAATGGGGCTCCTAAAATTTAAAAAATAAATAAAAAAAACACATAATAGAAAATAATATTGTAAAAAAAACTGTAAGAAATAAATGAAAAAAATTTAAAACTGCTGACACTGTCTACTGCCCTACTGACACCAATTGCTGCTCCAATTACCCCATACTCTGCCCTACTGACACCAACCTCTGCCCTACTGACACCATCCACTGCTCTACTGACACCATCCACTGCCCTACTGACACCATCCACTGCCCTACTGACACCATCCACTGCCCTACTGACACCGTCCACTGCCCTACTGACACCGTCCTCTTCCCTACTGACACCGTCATCTGCTCTACTGCCACCATCTACTGCCCTACTGACACCAATCACTGCTCTACTGACACTGTCCTCTGCCCTACTGACACCATCCACTGCTCTACTGACACCGTCCACTGCCCTACTGACACCATCCACTGCTCTACTGACACCATCCACTGCCCTACTGACACCATCCACTGCCTTACTGACACCGTCCACTGCCCTACTGACACCATCCACTGCTCTACTGACACCGTCCACTGCCCTACTGACACCATCCACTGCTCTACTGACACCATCCACTGCCCTACTGACACCGTCCACTGCTCTACTGACACCGTCCACTGCTCTACTGACACCATCCACTGCCCTACTGACACCATCCACTGCCCTACTGACACCATCCACTGCTCTACTGACACCGTTCACTGCCCTACTGACACGATCCACTGCTCTACTGACACCGTCCACTGCTCTACTGACACCATCCACTGCTCTACTGACACCGTTCACTGCCCTACTGACACGATCCACTGCTCTACTGACACCGTCCACTGCTCTACTGACACCATCCACTGCCCTACTGACACCATCCACTGCTCTACTGAAACCATCCACTGCTCTACTGACACCGTCCACTGCCCTACTGACACTGTCCACTGCCCTACTGACACCATCCACTGCCCTACTGACACCATCCACTGCTCTACTGACACCATCCACTGCTCTACTGACACCGTCCACTGCCCTACTGACACCATCCACTGCCCTACTGACACCATCCACTGCCCTACTGACACCATCCACTGCTCTACTGACACCGTCCACTGCCCTACTGACACCGTCCACTGCTGTAAACACTATATATGTTTTGTAAAAAAAATCGCAATAAGTGTTTATTGATTGGTTTGCGCAAAAGTTCTAGTGTCTACAAAATAGGGGATAGTGTTATGGCATGTTTATTAATATTTTTTTTTTTACTAGTAATGGCGGCGATCTGCAATTTTTTATCGGAACTGCGACCTTATGGCGGACACTTTTGACACCATTGGCATTCTATAGCGATCAGTGCTATAAAAATGCATTGATTACTGTAAAAATGTCACTGGCAGTGAAGGGGTTAACACTAGGGGGCGAGGAAGGGGTTATTATGTTCCCTGGGTGTGTTCTTACTGAAGGTGGGGGGGGGGTGGGACTCACTAGGGGAAATTACAGATCGCTGTTCATACATTGTATGAACATACGATCAGTCATTTCTCCACCTGACAGGACCGGGAGCTGTGGGTTTACACACACACAGCTCCCGGTTCTCTCTCTGTCACGAGCGATCGCGGGTTGCCCGGCGGTGGTCGCGCCAGCCGGGCACTCGCATCAGCACCAGGGGCACACACGCGCCCCTATTGGCCCCTAGTGCATTGCGGCAAATGACGTCGCAAGGACGTCATTTGCTTCAAAGTGAACGTGAATGGCGTCCAGCGCCATTCACGAATCACTTACGCAAACGACGTGAAATTCAAATTTCACGACGCGGGAACGGCGGGTATACTTTAGCATTGGCTGCCCCTACTATTAGAAGGGGCAGCCTTACGCTAAAGACGCCGTACGGAAACTCCGTAACTTGCGTACGCAGGGCTCGCGCAACATTGTGAATCGGTGTTAGTATGCAATTTGCATACTATACACTGAGCACAATGGGAGCACCCCCTAGCGGTCATCGCAAGAATGCAGCCTAAAATCTGCGTGGCATAAGAGCCTTATGCCACGCAGATTTTAGGCTGCAGTCGGCGTTACGATGTTCCTGAATCAGGAGCATTCGTAACGCCGGCGCAAGCAAGCAATTGCGCCGCGTAACTATGGTTACGCAGGCGCAATTGCTCTCTGAATCCGGGCCAATGTATTTTTCTCCTTCCTTTGTCGCCCCCCCAAGGACGTCTGGGGGTTCCAAAGAAAAAGGGGTTCTACTGCCATCATTCCATTCCCCCCGCCATGCGATTGTCTGATGACCAGAGACCCTCATAGCTGCTATCCCACATGAGGAACCATCCTCTATGGCTGCCGATGAGTGTCTGCAGAGAGAGAGAGACCCTCGCACTTTTCTAGTTGATATTATTATGCTGTAGACGTGTAACTTTAATCATTGTGCATTTTACTCCTTATTAGATCCTGATTATTCATAATTATCCACATCAACGTGTGAAGCATTGCAATAGCATGTGCAACGCTTATCACAACCATATCCCTAATGGCTGCATGGGAATTAGGTATAGACAATGGCATGTCAATCAGCCCTTCTACTTCTTCCAGAATATAGAAGCAATCTTTTTAGATCAGATATATCGGTGAATCTGGCACCCCCAGGTGTTTTGAAACTACATTTCTCATGATGCTCAACTACACTGCAGAGTGCATGAGCATTATGGGAAATGTAGTATTGGGAAATGTAGCATTGGGAAATGTAGTACCTAAACATTGGGTGCCAAGGCTCGCCATCATTGTGATATATAGAGCTGTATAAATATATGTGCCATTCATTAAAAATGTTGGAAAGTGGAAACTTGTAGAGGAGAGAGAGAGATGTAAAAATAACTTTTGTTTACAGAGCTCAGTAGCAAAAAAACAATATTTATAAACAGGACAGATTAATTAATTAATTTATCCCTTTGATAAGGATTGATAACCCCTGACACAACTTCAGGGCAAACCCCATTCTGCCTCTGACCCAAATTATGAAAGCATGTAGAAAACTGAGAGGGGGATCTGCTTCTTTCGGTGTTCCAGCGTAGAGAGAGAGGCGGAACCTTTTTTGGCCTTATAGACAAAATGACATCATTCACACGAGCACATTTGATTGGTTCAGTCCATATATGGTGGTTCCTGTAACGTCTCATTCTTGGCACAAAAAGTCGTTGGGGCATATCCAGAAGCACAGGGTCCCCCACTCAAACTCACAGGGACTTAACTCGATGGAGGGGGGTTTGGAGTGACACCTGTTTTCATTTAGTCATTTCCTGAGCCAAGGTTTAATTCTATAATCTGTCATTTCATTTAAGGACAATAATACTGTAGTATATTTTCACACATACATATGTATACATATCTTATATAGATCAAGAAATTAAACAATAGAAGAATATAAAAGAAATAGAAGAATATAAGAAAAGAAAGGCAACATTTTGAGTAGCTCAGGAGAAAAGTAACATAACACAAAATATTCATTTTAGTAATCTCCATCACACCTTATTGAACAGTTGTGTCCAAATTTTCGGCGAAGGACATGTGAAGCTTTAAAGTGGATGTAAAGCCGCTCTCATCCTTTCTAAACTCCTGCCATAGTGCTGATCTATAAGGAAATAGATGCCTCCTGACCTGTCACTTCCACCGGGAAACTCCCTGTAGTCCCAATGGCCAGTCCATCCCTGCCCGCCACTCAACCACGCCCTCTTCATATGGCACCCATGGCACTTGCCATGGGTGCCATACCCTAGATACGCCATTGCACGTACGCCCAATTCAATTGCAAGATCTAGAAAGGTAGGTGAATATGGCGCACACGAGACACTTTCTGTCTGCACCAATATTTTTTGAATTGCGGGGTCCGTTCTTAGCGATGCCCCTGCACAGCCCCCACCGTGAAGACCGACACTTCGATCGCGCCGAGCACGCTATGCGGAAGCTGAGGTGTGCTTGGATAGTTTGTGCGAGCTGAGCCCTGATAACTCCCATCCCCATAATTAGTGTGACTAAGATTAAACTCCAAATAATGGAGCATATTCATTCTCATTTAGCGGCAGAATTGTATTATGTCAGAATCCATTACCAAAAAGCTTACACTACATTAACACTGCCAAGATCGCAGTCTCTGAGTGTTTGGATCACTGTGTTCCTTAGTGCGCTCTACATTTATTATTCCAGCAGTGTTAATGATTTAAAAGCAGGCAAGCATTGGGGAAATGATTCTACACTTGCAGTTTGATTGGGAATGGGGAAATTTAGAAATGATGTACAGTGGAGCCCCAACGCGGAAAGCTCCTTTAGGCCTCGTTTTTAATATTTTTAAATGCAATGTGCACCATTTGTCTTCCGCAAGAACTGTCAGGCTGCCTTATAGACACGAGATCTTCAATAGCCACCTTGGGGGTTGGAGAGTGCGAAACCCGGAGCACCTCTGCATAGAAACCAATCAGCTTCCGGCTTTTATTGTCAAAGTTTAACTGAAAAAGTTAAAGTTAGAAGCGGATTGGTTACAGTGGGGGAAATAATTATTGTGTAAGTTTTCCCACTTACAAAGAAATGAAGGGTATTTAATTTTTTTATCATAAGTTTATTTTAACAACTTGCTGCCCGCCATATAGCAAAATGACGGCGGCAAAGTGGTTCTGTTATCCTGAGTAGAGTAGAGGAGAGCCGATCCGCTGCTCCTCTGACAGGGGGGGTCTGCGCTGATTGTTTATCAGCACAGCCCCCTCACAGATGCCCTTCCAGGACCACCAGCAATGCCACCAGGGGTGGCCATTACTGATGACCATCAGGTATGGCATTTCTGGTGGTCATGGGTGGAAATGTGTTCCCACACATGATGTCAATGTGTGCCCACACATAATGCCAATCAGTGCCCAGCACAGCCCCCTCACAGATGCCCTTCCAGGACCACCAGCAATGCCACCAGGGGTGGCCATTACTGATGACCATCAGGTATGGCATCTCTGGTGGTCATGGGTGGCAATGTGTCCCCACACATGATGTCAATGTGTGCCCACACATAATGCCAATCAGTGCCCACCAGCAATACCAGCAAGAAGAAGAGGGGGTGGCATTTTGCCGGTATTGAAGTGGTTAAACGATAGGGACAGAATATCAACCAAAAATCCTGAAAAAACATAAAACAAATGCAATAAATTAAGTTGCAGTTCAGTGAGTAAAATAAGTATTTGATCCCCTTAGTAGTCTGTGGAGAAACCCTTGTTGGGAAGCACAGAGGTCAGACGTTTCTTGTAGTCGGTGATCAGGTCTCCACACATCTCAGGAGGGATTCGGTCCACTTTCTTCTTTACAGATCTTCTATAAATGGTCTTCTCTAATGTAAGTCATTTTCTAGCAAAAAAAATTCTACTTCTACTAAATAGCAATTGTCAGGACAGGTCCGGTCTTCAAGTAGTTAAATAACTTGTTTATCCTGAAACATTGATGTAGAGAAGCTGCAATTGGGGTCAAAGTAGTTCAATCGGGTAATACATGCGGTTTGTGAGACATCGGGATTATGAAATGTATTATGGTCTAATATAACAGGATTGTCAGACATTACATTTGGATGCAGAGACCTGCTAAAAAGGATGCCAGGTAACAGGATTGTGCTTGAAATTAGACAATTTAATTATTTCCCTACTTCCCCCCACCTTATTTATCTTACTTAAAGGGAAACGACTTTTTACCTTTTTCGGGATATATATGCAAATGTAAACTACTTAAGGGCTCCTTCACTTCCTTTTTTTAATTTTTATTGTTAGTTTTACTTAAAAAATTTAAATTTGGCACTAAAAATAAATAAATAATAATTTTGATAATTTGTATTCCTATTACAAGGAATGTAAACATCCCTTGTGGCATGACAGGACCTCTTTACAGTGAGCTATGTTGGTCAATAAGACCCCACATCTCACCTCTAGGCTGGGAAGCCTAAAATAAAAATAAAAAAACGATCACGGCTTCCCAGCCGAGGTGGCGCTGTTTTTTGAATGCAGAGGCCGGGCGTGCGACATCATAACATCGCGCCCGGCCTCCAACGATCATAGAGACTCCGGCGACCTTCTGGTCCGCCAGAAATCTCTATGGTGGACATCTCCGACTCACCAATCGTAGCGGTGAGTCGGTAGAAGCACCGGAGGGAGCGCGGGAGGGAGGGGGGACATCCCCTCTCGCGCCCGTAAGAATGATCAAGCGACTGACCAGTCACTATGATCATTCTTATGGTGTAGGGTAGGGGTCTCCAAACTGTGGCCCTTTGCTAGCCTTTATCCGGCCCTTGGGGCACTATTCCTCCCACTGACACCAACAAGGGGGCACTTTTTCATCCACTGATACCAATGATGGGATACTATTCCTCCTGATAGGGGCACTACTCCTCCTCCCACTGACCACCAACCCTGAGGCCATATTTATTTTCATTGATGCTGGGCCCGGGACATTTTCTGCGCCCACAGGCCACAATCCGGCCCTCCTAAATTCTGAAGGACAATAAACTGGCCCTTTGTTTGAAAGACCCCTGGTGTAGGGAATTGCCGGCTGAAAACGGCAATATCTGAATGATGCCTGTAGCTGCACCCATCATTCAGATATACCCCCACAAAGCCCAGGACATGAAGCACGTGGTAGCAAAGAATCAATTGGTTAAAAAATATAGGAAATTTATTGATTATGACAGTAATACATACATACTGTATAGTACTGGTATCAATGGTAAACAAGGTAATAACAATGAACACCGTAATAACATTGGTATCTCATATTAGAATCAATAATATTCTAGAGCTGCACGAATAATCGCGGAGAGAATTGCGATCTCGATTCTCCCCGCCCGTGATCTCCCCGCGGGATGACCCGCGATTCTTCTGTTTCACGCCGATATTGGAACCAATGTCAGCCGCCTGCGCCGCTGGATGGATGCCTGGGCTTCTCTTGCAGATCTGTACAACTGTAGTGTGTATCCATGCGCCACCCAGTTGTTGCCGGCGGTACTGCTTCTGATGTATTAATCTTTCTCACAGTTCTGTACAACTGTGTGTATCCATGCGCCACCCAATGGTTGCTGGCGGTACTGCTTCTGATGTATAAAAAAGAGACCAGTGATATGTCTATAATGTTAAAGACCATATAACTCCTATGAAAAAAGCAGAATCAAAGTTTGATTCTGCTTTTTTCATAGGAGTTACAGTATATGGTCTTTAACATTATAGACATATCACTGGTCTGTTTTTTATATATTCATATTTTCAGATAAATCACAGGTTTATTTATTTATTTGGGGGGGGGGGGGTTTGGCATTCAGTTTTTGAGAATCGCGATCTTTAGTCTAAGCAAAAGAATCGTGATTCTCATTTTGACCAGAATCGTGCAGCTCTATAATATTCCAAAGTTCACCAAAACAGGGTTAGATAAAGATCACAGTGATGGAAATTAAGTCAAGTATGATGTCACCCAAAGGCAGGGGCGGACTGACAACTCATGGGGCCCCCCCGGGCAATAGAAGACTATGGGGCCCCTGGGCTTACAGATGGCCACTACGCCAGGAGGCAGTGCAGTGGCGGTGCAGCTAAAATCTTTGGATTTTCACATCAGAAGCATGTCGGTTTCAGACATATCAGGGACAGATGTAAAAAAAACATAGATTTTTACATACTGTCCCTAGTTTTACTGAGCCTGGCCACCCTGATGGGGCCCCCTAGTGACATGGGGCCCTCGGGCAGTGCCCGAGTGACTCAATGGTCAGTCCGCCCCTGCCCAAAGGACACCTCAAGCTACAGTATGGTCATACCGAAGAGGCGAGCTATGGTCTGGTTCTTCCATCACTACCAGAACAAGTCCTGATGAGGGGGGAATCGTAGACCCTCGAAACGCATTGGCTTTTAGCCATTTACCTTTTGTTAAGATTAAGAAATCTACACTGGGCCTGTTATATACTCTTATCTTTTCCACTTTCTGTAGTAAGGCAAAGGGAAGATGGACAAGTGCTGTAAACCTATTGGACACAACCCAAAGGCATCAACAAGCTGTATTGCTTTATAGGTTCTTCTTCCAAAACAGACACCAACTTGCCCTTTCGTGTTACCTAGCAATGCTACCCTCCATATTACTGCTGTGCTGTTATCTCACTTCCCTCATTTGGTTCTGCGAGGCACTGAGCATGCTGTTCATTATTTATTTAAAGCCAATTTGGTGGTAGCGTTGCTGCTTTGTTAGCTCCCATAACATAAGTCTGGGAAATGTCACATTCGCAGTCCTCCCGACCTCCGTTAAACTTTTATAAGGTAGTTTTACCCTAAGCTAGTAAACCGTAGTGAACACCTAGGCAACCGGATCTGAGAAAAAAAAATGTCTTTACAGAATTTGTTCCGTTAGAATCCAGCCTCAGTAATGGCGGCACGGCGTAGATACCAACCTAACATAGACGAAACAAAGCAGCACCAGGCCCGGATTTCCCCCAAGGCCACTGAGGCCAGGCCTTGGGGCGGCAGGGCTCCAAGGGGCGGCAGTGGCATGGAGTCCCCCGACGCCCGGAACATACAGTTAAGGGCGGTAAGTTATGGGGGAATCCGCTCGCTCGTTAACAAGTGATTGCGGCGATGTCGCCTAAATCACTTGTAAAATATGTGCTCCCGTCCATCCTCCCCTCTCCCCCCCACCCCACATACCTCTCTCTGCTGGCTCTGTCTTCGGGACTCCCCCCTCCCCCCAGCCACTGAGTCTGTCTCCTGTCCCTGCTGCCGATGTATGAAGTAAGAGGGGAGAGCTGTGCTCTTCCCATCTCAGCTGTGACAGGAGTTCTAGCACAGTGCTAGGACTCCTGTTTTGGAGGTGACAGGGTCAATAAAGAGAACATGTCACCTCCAATTGCTATCACACAGGAAATGTTTTTCTCCTGTGTGATAGCAAAAAAGTTAAGTGAAAAAAAATTGATAACAAATAAATAATAAGAAATAATAATTAAATTAATAAAATAAAAAAGGAAAGAATAAGAAAAATAATAAGAAAATGATAGAAAAATTAAAAAAAGTAAGCGACAAGCTACAAATAAATAAAAATAAAAAAAGTGATAAAAAAGTAAAAAAACAAACAAAACATATTTGAACTAACTGTGCCGCACATTCTCTGTTGATTTGGGGGGGGGGGGGTTCGGTTGGCAGGGAGGGGGTGCATTGTGAAACCTGGCCTTGGGGCGGCAGGGAGAGCAAATCCGGCCCTGAGCAGCACTTCACCGTATCACCTTCCTACAATACAGCTACAGACAAGACTCACACATATCCATTTTCCATATCCATATCCGACTTACTACAGGTCCAGCAGAGTTCTGAGCTCTGAAGGGTTTTAAAGGTGCCAATAGAGCACAGACACCAAAAAAAAAAAAAAGGCCAAACGTTTCAACATATTTAGCTAAAATTACAGTGCAAATGTAATAAAAATATTTAAAAAAAAATCCACGCTCATTTGGCTTTGTAAACTAAACATTTTAAGAAAAAAAATTATGAAGTAAAATAACGAAAGGATTAAATAAAATAATATAACCAATTATAGTAAATATATATAATATAATATATTATATATAGTTACTATAGTAAATATATATAATATAATATATTATATATAGTTACTATAATTGGTTAATTTATTATTTTATTTAATCCTTTCGTTATTTTATTTCATAATTTTTCTTTCTTAAAATTATGTATATATAGATATATAAATATAATAACCAGTTATAGTAAATTGGCACTATTGTCTTAAGAGAAGACACGGGACCAACTAAAGAAAACCCAAACGGCGTCCCGGGTGGACGGTGGACTCGAGACCCGAGTACGGAGATCTTGACTTTTCAATCACCCACAATTCTATGCACGCTTCTCATAAAGTAAAGGCAGCGAGACCTGATATAAAACTGAAAATTGAGCGCAAATTAATTCCCAGATGTATGGCGTAAAGAGGGGTGAAAAAGAAAAAAAAAAACCTCTTCACCCAGATATATTACATATTTTATTTCCTCCAAGAAAATGAGTTAAAAGCGAGAATGAAACTATTTTCCACTTCAGAAACATCGCTCTGGACCTCCAGCTTTTTAACTCCGACTCTCAGTGACACCCTCAGGTATTATAAATATCCAGCCCGCGCGTCCCTTCCGTGCAGGTGACAGTCAATTGACCACTGGCCGTTGAATTATTCATGAGGCGAGGGACTTCAGAGGGATCTTCACATGGCAAAAAAAGGGGCCAGAATAACTATTGTAAAAGGTCAGGCAGCCAAGTGGCATTGTAGCGACTTGATTAATTGACTAAATCATTAAGGTCTGACCTGGATCTCAAAAGTTTAATGGATGAGATGATGGGTTTCAGGAAGTTGATTTGCCACAATAAAGATAAGAAGGTCGCAGGAAACCCGCCGATGACAGTCTGCTCAAGATGGAATGTCAAGTGCGAAATGGCGCTCGCTTCCTCTCTCCGTAATAACGTCTCAAATCATTTCTCAGCATCGCCAAGGTAAACATGCCGGGTTATTTTACCGGCAACCTAAGGATTTGGCGGCAAAATGTTGTTTGCAAAGGCCAACTTTTTGCGTTTTGTTCATTGTTTGGGTTAGGATAGGTGGATAAGGTGACAATTTCTACTTGGAACACATTGGCTGAGTGTATGAAGTGGACCTGTCCAACAGTGCCAGGATAAGGTCATCCAGCGCCCAGGGCAAAGATGCCAAACTGCCCCCCCCCCCTCTTCCTAACCGTTTCTAATGTGCAAGCTTAGGGGATTCTACGGCCAGCAGTCACTGTCTCCTCTCAGCCTTGGAACAGAAGAAAGGTGCCCCCATCCCTACAGTAAACCATTGCGCCCTCGTGCTCCCCTTGTTCCGACCCTGCTGTCGAAACATTTAACTCCTGGAGCAATTTTTTTTTTGCACACATGTTATAATGTACATTTTAGGCCTGAAAATTAGCTAAAACCCCTAAACACCAGCGCTTTTCTTTTTTTCAGAGAATAGGTGCAAGAACCCCTTGTTTCCAACACCCACCCACCTCTGAACACCGTTCCTTTGTTCCACCCCCTACCCACCTCTGAGCACCGTTCCTTGGTTCCACCCCCTACCCACCTCTGAGCACCGTTCCTTGGTTCCACCCCCTTCCCACCTCTGAGCAACGTTCCCTGGTTCCACCCCCTACCCACCTCTGAGCACCGTTCCCTGGTTTCGCCCCCTACATCCTCTGAGCACCCTTCCCTGGTTCTACCCCCAACTCCAAAAAATAAATAAAAAATTGTTATAATTGAGAGTATATCGTTTTCAGCAACAAAATTGGTAATTTTGCTGCCAAATTCATCTGTGCAAAAAATCTCTGAGCACCATTCCTTATTTCCACCCCCTACCCACCTCTGAGCATCGTTCCCTGAATCTGCCCCCTACCATGCTCTGAGCACCGTTCCCTAGTTCCACCCCTACCCACCTCTGAGCCCCGTTCACTGGTTCTGCCCCTACCCACCTCTGAGCACCGTTCCCTGGTTCCGCCCCTACCCACCTCTGAGCACCGTTCCCTGGTTCCGCCCCTACGCACCTCTGAGCACCGTTCCCTGCTTCCACCTCCTACCCACCTCTGAGCACTGTTCCCTGGTTCCGCCCCTACGCACCTCTGAGCACCGTTCCCTGGTTCCGCCCCTACGCACCTCTGAGCACCGTTCCCAGCTTCCACCTCCTACCCACCTCTGAGCACTGTTCCCTGGTTCCGCCCCTACGCACCTCTGAGCACCGTTTCCTGGTTCCACCTCCTACCCACCTCTGAGCACCGTTCCCTGCTTCCACCTCCTACCCACCTCTGAGCACCATTCCCTGGTTCCGCCCCTACGCACCTCTGAGCACCGTTCCCTGGTTCCACCTTCTACCCACCTCTGAGCACCGTTCCCTGCTTCCACCTCCTACCCACCTCTGAGCACCGTTCCCTGGTTCAGCCCTCTACCCACCTCTGAGCACCATTCCTTGGTTCCACCCCCAACCCCAAAAAAAAAATTTGCTCCCCTGTAGGCAAGTAGATAAAAAACACCAAAATTCATCTTAATTGAGAGTGTCTCGTTTTCAGCAACTGCATTTTTAATTTTGTTGCCAAATTCATGTGTGCATTTTGCCCCCCCCCCCCCCCCCCCCCCCCATAGGCAAGTGGCTAAAAAACACCAAAATTCACCTTAATTGAGAGTGTCTCGTTTATAGCAACAAAAAATGTTGTGCAAAAAAATAAAAAGATTCTCCCCCCATAGGCAAGTGACTAAAAAACACCAAAATTCTGGTTAATTGAGAACATCTCATTTTCAGCAACGAAATTGGTAATTTTGCCGCCAAATTTATTTTGCCAAAATAACTCCACTCATTGCTGCCTAAGCTATCGCTTTCCCCGCTGATATCATGTTTTGCATCCGTACATTATACAATCACGTTATGTTTTTCAACAGCGGCCGTCTAGACATCAATGAGAATTTTCTTCTTTTTTTTTTTTTTTTTTTTCATTCGCTACAAAGTCAGTTCAGGTGTTGTCATAATTATTAATGTCAACAGGAATAGCTCGGCTTGAAAGGCTGATGTGGGACTTGTTAAACGGTCAGGGGACGCGCGCCGGTCGATGGGAAAGGAGTGCGAAACTGAAAATAAAGTAACCTTCACAAGTGGCTAAGGTCAGGCGAGTAATTGAAATTTGAATAACGCGCAAGGCAAGGCGTCGAATTACACAAAATAATGGAAATGCCGTATTGATTGATACAGTGTCTCTTCTGTTTATTTATCATAATTGGGCGCCAATTGAAATGTAATTTGTAGAATTAAATATTTTTATTTTTTATTTGATATCTTTTTTTTTTTTTTTTGCCGGCTTTCATTTACAGTCTCACGGGAATTTCTGTTTATTTGTTCTCTGATTTTTTTTTGATTTTTTTTTTTCAAAGGACCGAATAAGATTAGCAAAAAAGATTAAGGCATTAGCAGGATGGAAACGTCAGATTGGCCGCCTTAATGCGCACGCTGTTTTTCGATCTGCATGTTGACGATTTAATTTTTTTATATATATAAAATTGCACGGCTGCTGGGAGGACGAATGTTGCCCAAAGTCAGTGTAAGGCCCCATTTACATGATGACAATGCGTAGTTGGAACGAGCACTTGGCGATTTTGACGATGCGATTTTTACGCGGTTCTGCATGTCACCTAGGGCCAGCCCATTCGCTTGAATCTGCTGCCCTATGTGCGTTTTTCACCCCCGAAAAAAGAAGCTCCTGCTCCTTTTTGGGCGACAAGCTTCACAGGATTTTTTAAGGAGTGTTTTGCCGCGACTGCCATGTGATTCTGTTGCGTGAAAATTGAGGCAGAATCGCATTGCGTGTGGGGTTGCCATTGTGGGATAATGGCACCCAAATGCGCCTTAGCATTGAAGCGCCATTCAGAGGCGGCTCTAGGCTTTGTAAAGGCCTTAGGCAAAGCTTGATATGGGGCCCCACTCACGCCCATGATGGGAAAAATAATTTAAGGACAAGAGCCTCTTCCCCACAACCCTGGCCGGTGGTTGTGGGGGTCTGAGGGCACAGGGCTTATCGGAATCTGGAAGCGCCCTTTAACAAGGTGGCCCCCAGATCCTGCTTTTTTAATAACTAAGGGGCGGGGGACACCCGGTAATGTCACCTGGTGAACCTGCCCCCTTGTAATGTCATTGACTGAGGGCATCTTGGGTCATTGACGTCACAAGGGGTGGTGTCACCGATATTTACTGGTTGTTAGAGACGCTGGCGGCCCCGCTCCTGAGTCAGGGCTCTTAACGCTGCCTGAGCACAGCAGCGTTAAGGTCCCCTGTCCCTCAAAACTGGGGTAATGCACTGGGCAAGTTAGGCTGCCGCGAGGCCCCTGTGAGTGCGAGGCCTTTTTTGCCTAATTAAAGAGCCGCCTCTGCCGCCATTGCAATGCGATTTGGACGGACGACAAGTTTCACAGGGTTTTTAAAGGAGTGTTTTGCCGCGACTGCCACGTGATTCTGTTGCATGAAAATTGCGGCAGTATCGCATCATGTGTTGGGTACCATTGAGGGATAACGGCACCCAAACGCGCAATGCGTTGTGCCGCCATTGCAATGCAATTTTGATGGACGACAGGGTCTAAAACAGGGGTCACAAACTGGCGGCCCTCCAGCTGCTGTGAAACTACAAGTACAACTACAACTACGACTCCCACAGGCAGAGGCATGATGGGCCACCAGTTTGAGACCCCCCTGGTCTAAAATGAACGAGAGTTCAGCGGAGAAGCCACCATAAATGGTTGCAGCTCCTCAGATCCAGGACTTGACTCAACCTAATGCACAGAATATTAAAAAAAAAAAACAGAGGAGGGTGCCACCATCTGGCTACACTTAGATGGTGGCGCCCTCTTCTGTTTATTTATAGTACCTAGGGCAGTAAGCCTGTCGATAAACACCCGCTCTTCCAGACTGACACCCACACATCGAGGCATTTTGATATTTGCATAACTCCTCCCAAATACCAGCCCGCTGCTTCTATCAGGACTGAGGACTCTTGAGAGGGGTGATGTGGCAGGGTGCACCTTGCCAGCCCCTCCCATCTGCCTGCACTAAATGGAGTAGCACAGAGACCCAGTGATAAGATCAATGGGACTAAAATAAATAGAAAAATCAAGACGGAAATAATATTAAAATATAAATATTGAATTAGCCTATTGATGGGGGGTATAGTGTTCTGTATAGACGTCTTGAGTTTGGTTCACGGAAAAAAATAAAATTATCTTTTTTTTCCCCCTGTGCACCCGGCTGTTTTCCATAAAGACAATTTTCCCGGGCCTCACACGGCGGCATCTAAATGTCCTCACATCCAGGAAAAGCGTTAAGAAGGACTGATCTATTGGACTCAGAAAACACAACGCACATTGTTTTCCGTTTACCTCTGCTGATCGTATCGCGCTCGTTTTTCTTATCTCCTGGAAGTCACAATATTACTCCATAATAATATCTCTCAATAGTATTGTTGTGTACTGTATATTTCATATTGTCACTTGAAGGACATGCTTTTATCTGCCAAGACTCGTCGTGCACTTAAAAATGTATTAGCTGCCAGGAATGCAGCAGGAAATTTAAAGGGAGGCTATAGATTTTTTATTCTATGTATATATACTGTATATATAGATATATATATATATATATATATATATATATATATATATACTTATATATATATATATATATATATATATATATATATAAAATATATATAGATAAATATATATATCTATATATATATATATATATATAGATAAATATGTATATCTATCTCTCTATATATATATATAAATATATATATATATAGAGAGAGAGAGAGAGAGAGAGAGAGAGAGAGAGAGAGATTTATATATATATCTATATATAGATATATCGATATATATATAGATAGGTGTATCTATATATATATATATATATATATATATATCTATATATAGATATATCGATATATATATAGATAGGTATATCTATATATATATATATATAGATAGATATCTATGTCTATATATATATATATATATATATATAATCTCTATATATTTTCTATCTATCTATCTATCTATCTATATATATATACTGACCTCCGAGTACCACCCCTTTTAGAGAATACAGAACCAAGTATCATTTTGTTGTGTTATTTGTATGCAATTTCTTAATGATAACAAAAAAACAGTAAATCCCCTGCAGCCAGCAACAATAGACCCCACCCCAGCAACAACAGACCCCATCCCAGCAACAATATACCCCACCCTAGCAACAATAGACCCCTTACCACTAGACCCCACTCCAGCAACAATAAACCACACCCTAGAAACAATAGACACCACCCCAGCAACATTAGATCCCCCCCCCACACACAACATTATATCCCCCCCCTCCCAGCAACAGTGGGACCCCTGTTACAAAATACCACCCCAGCAACAATAGACCCCCCAGCAGCAACAACAGATCTTCCAGCAGCGAGCAACCCCTTCCCTTAACATTAGATCCCTCCCAGCAACAATTGACCCCTCAGCAACATAAGACTGCCCCTAGCAACAATAGATCCCCAACTCCCCAGCACCCCTTGTTATTACATACATTGTGTGCTGGCGGTGCCGGAACTACGCCCCCCTGATCAAAAAAGCCATATATATATATATATATATATATATATATATATATAATTTACTGTTGGTGTCAGTGAGAATTCTGTCCCATTGTTGGTGCCAGTGGGAGGAATTATGATCACATTGTTGGTGCCAGTGGGAGGAATTGTCCCTATTGTTGGTGTCCGTGGCAGAAATAATGCCTCAAGGGCCAGACAAAGGCAAGCGAAGGGTCCCAGTATGGAGACCACTGCCCTCCAGTATACCTGCCCAGAGGTTACCTTCAGTTACAATGAATGGTGACCCCTCCTTCAGTTTCTGCCTCCTCTATACATTTTACCAAACGGCCCAACCATAGTTCAGCCATGGTGAACTGAACCCATACTTTGGGTAATAAGCATCGGAGGGGAAGTAGAGACTGGCAGGCCTTCGCCATCGGCTTTAATTAGTAAAATTGGGAAAACTCAGACCTCCGATTCGTGTGAATTACTTTATTTCATTGAGTCTTATGAGGCAGCTTCGGGAGCAGCTTCTTCTTTTTCTTTTTTGGCAAGAGAGACTTTTTCATGCAGAATGTAGATTAGTCTGAAATTAGAATTTTAATGACGAGTCCATTTTAATTTGATATTTTATTATATGAAGTTCAGAATAAAAACTCTTCCCGTCTGAGGTTAGATCCAATTTAGTAGACTAAAATGCGGGATTATCTGGACACCTCAACATCAGGGCTGTCTTAATGCCTGGGCACCCCTGGGCAGTGCCCACGGGCCCCTAGGTAATAATCTTGAATTATATCATACTTGCCAACTGTCCCAAATTTGCCGGGACGTCACGTTTTTTACTAAACTGTCCCGGGATGGCCCGCAGTGTCCCAGAACCTGTATTGTGCCCTCCTGATCCCAGTATTGTGCCCTCCTGACTCCCTCTATACTGTGCCCTTCTGCACCCCCCTTTCTGTGCCCTTTTTGTTGATTAGTCTTTGATTTATGGCATGTTTTTCTTATTGTTAAAAATCAATTCTAATGTACTAATAAATATATGTTTAATTCTATCAACTATTATACTTTAATTCTTGGGAGTGGGTGTGTAAATTGGGGCAGGTTGGTATGTCCAGTGCATTACATTGAAGCGGGCTGGTAGGGGCCCCAGTGCATTACATTGAAGCGGGCTGGTAGGGGCCCCAGTGCATTACATTGAAGCGGGCTGGTAGGGGCCCCAGTGCATTACATTGAAGCGGGCTGGTAGGGGCCCCAGTGCATTACATTGAAGCGGGCTGGTAGGGGCCCCAGTGCATTACATTGAAGCAGGCTGGTAGGGGCCCCAGTGCATTACATTGAAGCGGGCTGGTAGGGGCCCCAGTGCATTACATTGAAGCGGGCTGGTAGGGGTCCCAGTGCATTACATTGAAGCAGGCTGGTAGGGGCCCCAGTGCATTACATTGAAGCGGGCTGGTAGAGGCCCCAGTGCATTACATTGAAGCGGGCTGGTAGGGGCCCCAGTGCATTACATTGAAGCGGGCTGGTAGGGGCCCCAGTGCATTACATTGAAGCGGGCTGGTAGGGGCCCCAGTGCATTACATTGAAGCGGGCTGGTAGGGGTCCCAGTGCATTACATTGAAGCAGGCTGGTAAGGGCCCCAGTGCATTACATTGAAGCAGGCTGGTAGGGGCCCCAGTGCATTACATTGAAGCGGGCTGGTAGGGGCCCCAGTGCATTACATTGAAGCGGGCTGGTAGGGGCCCCAGTGCATTACATTGAAGCGGGCTGGTAGGGGCCCCAGTGCATTACATTGAAGCGGGCTGGTAGGGGCCCCAGTGCATTACATTGAAGCGGGCTGGTAGAGGTCCCAGTGCATTACATTGAAGCGGGCTGGTAGGGGCCCCAGTGCATTACATTGAAGCGGGCTGGTAGAGGTCCCAGTGCATTACATTGAAGCGGACTGGTAGGGGCCCCAGTGCATTACATTGAAGCAGGCTGGTAGGGGCCCCAGTGCATTACATTGAAGCAGGCTGGTAGGGGCCCCAGTGCATTGCATTGAAGCAATGTTTTTTTATATAATTTTTGGGGATATTTCTTATAGCAAAAAGTTAAAAAAATACCATATTTATCGGCGTATAACGCGCACTTTTTTCCCCTTAAAATCAGGGGGAAATCGTGGGTGCGCGTTATACACCGATCCCCGCTGTCTCTGATCCCCGCTGTCTCTGAGACTGACAAAGACCGAGCCGAGTGTACTGCGCACTCGGCTCGGCTCCGCCCGCAGCCATGCGAGAGGAGCCGAGAGAAGCCGAACACACCGGAAATCCGGCTCTGCACAACTTGACCTGAGGCACCAAACTCAAACACCCCGGCAGACGGACGCGTCGGACACCGACAAGGCTGGACGGACCGGCAGACGGACGCGACGGACACCGACAAGGCTGGACGGACCGGCAGACGGACGCGACGGACACCGACAAGGCTGGACGGACCCCGCGCAAGGCCGCAGACGGACGCCGGACAAGGCCGCCGATGGACACCGACAAGGCTGAGCATCCAAAATGTACGTTTTTTTCCCTAAACTTCCCTTCTAAGCTTGGTGTGCGCGTTATACCCCGATAAATACGATATATATATTTTTTTTCTAAATTCTTGCTCTTTTTTTGTTTATAGCGCAAAAAATAAAAACCGCAGAGGTGATCAAATACCACCAAAAGAAAGATCTATTTGTGGGGAAAAAAGGACGCCAATTTTGTTTGGGAGCCACGTCGCACGACCGCGCAATTGTCAGTTAAAGTGACGCAGTGCCGAATCGCAAAAAAGAGCTCTGGTCAGGAAGGGGGGTAAATTCTTCCGGGGCTGGAGTGGTTAATCCTCAAATTTCAGAAGTATTTTTTCCCCCCCGAGAAGTAAAGTTACAAATTCCTTTATTTATTCTACAAAGACATCAAGTGGATCCGGCCCTCCGCGCCTTTCCATGTTCCACCGCTGTTGTATTTCTCCGAGGATCCTCATTAAAAATGGATTCGGTGACACTTGTTCCTCCGATTCCTGCACACGCAGCATTAACACCGTCACTGCTGAGGGACACCAATGCTAAGCTGATGTGACACTCACATTGCTGTGTCTGGGTTATCTTCTGTAAAATGCAATTTACCTTCAATGATGAGGAAGTGACAGCAACGTTTTAGGAAGCAGAATTCTAAATTTGTGCAAATAAAAATAATGCAGAATATACAATTACTAAACAAGCCATGTTGTAAGTTAATGTTATTAACCCCTTCATGCCTGAGAGTAAAACAAATGTTAAAGTGGTTGTAAACCCTTACAGACCCCTTTAACCACTTAAGCCCCGGACCAAAATGCAGGTAAAGGACCCGGCCAGTTTTTGCGATTCGGCACTGCGTCGCTTTAACTGACAATTGCGCGGTCGTGCGACGTGGCTCCCAAACAAAATTGGCGTCCTTTTTTTTCCCACAAATAGAGATTTCTTTTGGTGGTATTTGATCACCTCTGCAGTTTTTATTTTTTGCACTATAAACAAAAATAGAGCGACAATTTTGAAAAAAATTCAATATTTTTTACTTTTTGCTATAATTAATATCCCCCAAAAATATATTAAAAAAACGTTTTTTTTCCTCAGTTTAGGGCGATACATATTCTTCTACCTATTTTTGTTAAAAAAAATCGCAATAAGCGTTTATCGATTGGTTTGCGCAAAATTTATAGTGTTTACAAAATAGGGGATAGTTTTATTGCATTTTTATTAATAATTTTTTTTTACTACTAATGGCGACGATCAGCGATTTTTTTCGTGACCGCGACATTATGGCGGACACATCGGAAAATTTGGACACATGTTTGGGACAATTGTCATTTTCACAGCAAAAAATTCTATTAAAATGCATCGTTTACTGTGAAAATGACAATGGCAGTTTGGGAGTTAACCACTAGGGGGTGCTGAAGGGGTTAAGTGTGACCTCATATGTTTTTCTAACTGTAGGGGGACAGGGCTGGACGTGTGACATCATTGATCGTGTTTCCCTATATCAGGGAACACACGATCAATGACGGCGCCACTGTGAAGAACGGAGAAACTGTGTTTACACACAGCTCTCCTCGTTCTTCAGCTCCGGGGACCGATTGCGGGATTCCAGTGGCGATCGGGTCCGCGGGTCCCGCAGCCGCGGTCACGGAGCTTCGGAACGCCCGCGACCCACGGCTGGGTACGTGCTTGTGCCCAGCCGTGCCATTCTGCCGACGTATATGTGCAGGAGGCGGTCCTTAAGTGGTTTTACCTACAGGTAAGCCTAGATTAAGACCACTTTCACACTGAGGTGCTTTTTAGGTGCTTTAGGAGCATTGAATACACCGCTCCTAAAGCACCCTTTCCCATTGAGGGAGCTTTTTTTAACGCCAAAGCGCCTGAAAAACGCCCCCAGTGTGAAAGGGGTCTTAGCGGCGATTTACTAGCGTTTTTCGGGCGCTGGGAGTGTGAAAGGGCTCTGAAAGCACTCTGGCTTTCACATTGGAATTGCAGGTGAGGCATCTTTCAGGTGCTTTACAGGCTTTGTTTTTACACCAAGGCCATTGGAGCTACTCATCACATAGACATTCAGTAGGAAGGTGAAGTCCAGAGAGTCCAGGGAGCCCTGTGGTAAACCATTGCCTAATACAGTTCTTTGAATTCATGGTCAAAAGAAAAAAAGGAAAATGCAATAAATAAATACATTAAAAATTAAAAAGAGGGGGCGTGTCCAAGATGGCGACGTGAGCGGTCGCATCCTCCGTGAGCTCCGCCGGCTTCTCGCTACTTACCCGCTTCCAAGCCTTGCAGCCGCCTGATCACCCGCTCGTTACCAGCTGGATGAGGCGGGGGACCCCCCGGGCGCAGTCCGGAAAAGGCAAGAGGCTCAAATTCCTTCCGCAGCCGGAGATATCACCGCCCGCTTCTCCGGCCTTCCACGTGGAGCCGCGCGCCACGCGCTCTTCCCGCATGGCGGCCCAGCCGCCTATGGACGCCTCGGATCCTCGGCCGTCCTGGCTCCCGGAGGTGATGGCGGCTATAGCCACATGCCAGTCCACCCTGACGACGAAAATCGAGGAGGTACAGATGGACGTAGGCCTTATCCGGCAGGATATGGATAAGCTCCGATCCAGGGTCACGGAGACGGAACAGCGCATCGGGCTGCTGGAGGATGACTCTATGGAGCAATCGGCGTCCCTCCGCACCCTCCATACTAAAGTGAAGGCCTTGGAATCCAGGGCGGAGGACGCCGAGAATAGAAACCGGAGAAATAACCTCCGCATCATCGGCCTCCCGGAGGGGGTCGAGGGCAAGGATCCGACGGCCTACGTGGAGGACTTGCTGCGCTCCGTCCTCCCGGACGCGCGCTTCTCCCCCCATTACACCGCAGAGAGGGCGCATCGGGTCCCCCCTAAGCAAGGACCCCCGGGAGCCCCCCCGAGGACATTCATACTGCGGCTGCTTAATTTTAGGGACAGGGATGAAGTCCTCCGCGCGGCCAGGCAGCAGGGGGAGATCCGCTTTGAGAATACCAGGCTGATGATTTTCCCCGACTACTCCGTCGAAACCCAGAGGCAGCGCAAGTCCTTCGACCAGGTCAAGGGAGCGATGAGGGCCCGGAACATCAAGTATAGTGTCCTCTTCCCGGCCAGACTCCGTGTGCAGGATGGTGAGTCCCTCCGTTTCTTCAACACCCCGAGGGAGGCCTCTGCCTGGCTTGACACCCTACCTCCGCACGGCTGATGAGGCACCCGTGAGTATTTGCCTTCGCCCTGGATTTGTACTTTGTTCCTCTCGGATGGGATTCCCGGCCCGGTTCCCGGTGCCCGGCCTCCCCCCCATGGTTCCCTTTGCCCCCTCCCTGGAGGTACCCTGTCCGATGCCCCCCTGACCCTGTCTTTCCCTCCCCGTGTTCTTCGGGGTGAACGACTTCTGATCCCCAGCCTCACCCTCTATTGACACTGCCATGGACTCCCTGTTGGGGACCCCTGTACCTGTGGGCTGATTGGGTGGGGGGGCTGTTCATCCTTGGGGGATTTGCTGGGTGGTTGTCCCACCGAGAGACGTTTTTTTTTTTTTTTTTTTTTGTAACGCAAAGTTTTGTGCCCCTGATTACCTCAGGAGACTGCTCTGGAAAAGCCTTCTCATGCGCAGCCTGATTGTGCCCTTCACCTCGGGGGGGGGGGGGTTTCCCCCCCCCCTTTTTTTTTTGTTTTTGTTTTTGTCTCCCACTCCTTTTATTTGGGGGGAGGGCTGCAATGGCTGGAATTCACCATCCTGGCGCTGGGGCATGGAGGTTGTCTTTTTGCTCCTTGAACTACTACCCTTCATGCTCTCCTGCCCCTTCTGCCTGATAACCCTTCTTCGAGAGGCCGGGAGTGGAGGGGCGTCGTGCTCAAGCGGACACCCCCTGGACTGACTGGTGGGCTTAGCCTCGCCGCTTGCACATTTGCCCCCCTTTTTGCAGCCAGCGTGCTGAGTTGGGTTTGGGGAGTGGAAGCTCTTCCTAGTTTTGGGGGAATGAGCGGGGTGGGGGGGGGGACTGTTGCCCTTCATGGGCTGATGTTATTATGGGTCATTTTCTTTTTGGTTTTTGTTTTATTTACTGTTCAGATGTTTTATTGACTATATATGGTACAGCTTAAAGTTTAGATTTGGAGTGTTTGACTCGTCTCGGGTCCTGCCGGCAGATTCCATGGAGCCTCCCTTCTTTGGTCCGCCAAATTTCCCTCCCGCTGATTACAATGACGGCACTTAACATTATGTCATGGAACACCAGGGGCCTTAATTCTCCGGTTAAGAGGTCACTGGTGTTCCAATTCATTAGATCTCATGCCCCTCACGTTTGCATTCTTCAGGAGACCCACCTTGTGGGCAGTAGAACCTTGGCTCTTAAAAAGCCGTGGGTGGCCAGCCACTATCACTCCACGTACTCCACCTTTGCTAGGGGAGTGAGTGTCCTGGTTAATAAATCCCTACCCTTCAAGCTCCTCGACCTGGCGCTGGACCCAGACGGCAGGTATGTGGTCATCAATGCTAGAATCCATTCCCAGACTTGGTCCATTGTCGGTCTCTACCTGCCCCCCCCAGCCTCCCTTGTACTGTTGAACAAGATAACTGCCATCCTTGCTGACTTTGCCTCAGACCACATGATTTTGTTGGGAGATTTCAATATGGCCCCTGAACCGGGCGTGGACAGGATGGCTGGTGTGGGTCCCTCATCCCCGGGACTACTCTCCTGGGCCGAGGCCTATGGCTTGACTGACGTCTGGAGGTGGAAACACCCTCAGGAGCGGGCCTACACCTGTCACTCTGCCTCGCACGCTTCCTTCTCCCGCATAGATTTGGCCTTCGCTGGTCAGTCGGTCCTGTCTAGGGTCAAGGAGGTCAAGATACTTCCCCGGGGGATCTCGGACCATGCCCCCCTGTTGGTGTGCTTGGGTGATGCGGGGAACCCTGCCAGGCTATGGAGACTCTCGAGATTTTGGATCTCGGACCGTGATGTGGAATCTCAATTTACAGGGGTCCTGGACGGTTTCTGGGCCACTAACCCGGCCTCGGCCTCCTTGAATGTGGTCTGGGACGCCTTTAAGGCTTTTGCCAGGGGTCAGTATCAGACCATCATAGCGCGGGTTAGGAGGGAGAGGCGCTCTGCGCTGGTTGCGGCTGAAGATGCCGCTGCGGCGCAGGAGGCGCTTTACGTCCGCTCCCGGGAACCCCAACACTACGTTCGGCTCCAATCCCTGACAACGGAAGTTATGTCCCTTCGTACCTCCCTGACTCAAAAAAAACTGTTAGCCCAATCCCAACGTATATTTGAGCAGGGTGAGAGATCGGGTAGGCTCCTGGCCTGGCTCTCTAGGGAGCGCTCGGGGGGCATGTCTGTCCCCCAGATCGCTGGTTCGGATGGGGGTCTCCTATACACCTCGGAGGAAATTAACCACACCTTTGCTACGTACTATTGTCGCCTCTACAAATCGCAGGTGACCTTTGCGGATGACGAGTTGACCCGTTACCTTGACGAGATCGATGTCCCTGTCCTGACCGACAAATACAGAGACTCCCTGGACAGACCTATCTCCCTTGACGAAATCCTTACGGCGCTTAAGACTATGCAGCCGGGTAAGACTCCTGGCCCTGACGGTCTCCCTGTTGAACTTTATAAACAATATCCTGACGTACTAGCTACTAGGCTGCGGGAGATGCTGGTGGCGGCTGAACGTTTGGGTTCCCTCCCCGACTCCATGGGCGATGCAGTAATTGTTGTTATCCCGAAACCGGGTAAGGATCCCTCCCTGTGCCCCTCCTACAGGCCCATTTCATTATTAAATGTTGATGCCAAGCTGCTGGCTAAGGTCCTTGCTATTCGCTTGAATACGGTTATCACGGCCCTGGTTCACCCCGATCAAACGGGTTTCATGCCGGGCAGGGGTACTGACATCAACTTGAGGAGACTCTTTTCCCACATAGCCAGGGCGGACGACAGGGGTCAGACACTGGTGGCCTCCCTCGATGCCGAGAAGGCTTTCGACTCGGTAGAGTGGAGGTACCTGTGGGCAGCTCTCGCCAAATTTGGCTTTGGTCCTAGATTCATCTCCTGGGTTCAGCTCCTTTATAAGGCTCCCCGGGCCAGAGTCTGTACCAACGCTTGCCTTTCGGACCCTTTTCCGCTGGAGCGGGGCACGAGGCAGGGCTGCCCCCTCTCTCCGGGGCTCTTTGCACTGGCCATAGAACCCCTGGCGGCCCTCATTAGGGCAGATGAGGGCATACGGGGAATACGGGTTGGTCCTCTCCATGAAAAAATCTCCCTATATGCGGATGACGCCCTGTTATACTTGGCTGATTCGGCTGACTCCCTAGGTAAAGCCTTGGCCCAGTTTGACCGCTTTGCCGGCTTCTCCGGAGTCCGTATAAACTGGGACAAGTCGGAGCTTTTCTCCCTCCACCCCTCCCCTATCGACTCTAACGCCCGGTCGCAGCTTAGGTGGGTTCAGGAAATCAAGTACCTGGGGATAAAGATCACGGTGGAGTTGGGGGACTTTGTGACGCGTAATCTTCAGCCCCTGATGAAACAGGTCACTGCCAACTTCGCGGCGTGGCGCTCACTCCCGCTAACACCGGTGGGCAGAATTAACCTCCTTAAGATGGTGCTTCTGCCCAAATTTTTGTATTACTTCAGGAACACCCCGGTCCATCTTTGCAGAGCCTTCTTCAAAAAACTTGAGAGTCAGGTGGGGACATTTGTCTGGGCGGGTAGGGCTCCTAGGATAGCTAAAAAAACTCTGTATTTGCCCCTTTCGGGTGGTGGCTTATCGCTCCCGAACTTCCAACTGTACTATTGGGCGGCTGTCCTGGTCACCGTCCGGTGGTGGTTTGCCCAACCCAAACAGAATCCGGCGGTGACGTTGGAGGCTGCCATTTTGGGCTCATATGCCGCCCTGAGCAACCTTGCATTCAGGGGTTGTCGTGCGGCCCTCTCGGTAACGGTCCCGATGAAAACAACGCTTAGAGCCTGGAGGGAGGCTAGGGTGATCTACGCGAGGCCCTCGCGTATATCCCCGCATCTACCTCTCTGGGGCAACCCCCTGTTACCCCACCTGTACTCCCTTCCTGACCCTTCGGTTTGGGCCAGCAAGGGGATCACTACTCTGAAACATATCGTATCCAACGGCGCTCTTATGACCTTTAGGGAGTTGAGGGACAAATATTCTATCCCTGCACATTGGACATTCAGATACTGCCAACTTAAACATGCGTACACTGCCCAATTTCCGGACACGCTGACACTCCAATCTGACTCGATCGAGAGACTCTTGACCTCGCGGACCATGGGGCGACCCCTCTCCACCCTTTACCTCTACTTGACAGTTGCATATGACTCCGGGTCGACTCGCTCTTTCGAAAGGTGGAAGGCTGATATACCTGACCTGGATGATGAAAAGTGGGAGGAATGTGTTTCCACGTTCATCCCGTCACTTATAGCAGCTAGGGACAGGTTCATACAAATTAAGTTCCTTCATCAGGCTTACTACACTCCCCAGAGGTTGGCCCGCATCTACCCCCAGAGGGACCCTCTTTGTCCGCGATGCAGGGTTCAGGAGGGCTCATTTTGGCACATGGTGTGGACATGCCCCGAGATTCAGATTTACTGGGGCCGGGTGGCTGGGATCCTGGGTTCGGTGTCTCAGCTGCAGGTCCCGATTGACCCCTTGGTTCTCCTTTTGAGCCATCTGGAGGAGACGCAGGGTGACAGGTACTCTAAACTGTTTCTCACCTTCTCCCTCTTCTATGCCAGGAGGGAAATCCTTCTTAAATGGAAGGCAGCTGACCCGCCTACGGTGGAGTCTTGGACCCAGTCTATCAACAACGTTCTACCACTTTACAGGATCACTTATGAAAGTAGGCAGTGCCCAGCAAAGTTTGACAAGGTGTGGTCTGGATGGATTGATGCCAGGGGTTAAGGTTGGGTTTTGGTCTGAATAATATGCTGTACCTGAACGCTGGGTGATGGGTTATGTGATCAGTGACGTGTGATTTTCACTCGCTCTGCTTTGCACTCTCCCCCCCTGCCCCTTCCCCCCCTCCCCTCCGAGGAGAGCCTGTTTTTATCCTATTCCCACTTCTTTTCCCTCAGGTGACCCTTGGGGGGGCGGGGGCTGAGTATGAATCCTGGTATGAATATTTGTCTTCTCCCTTGGGGTTCGGGGGAGGGTTGGCTGGGTGTGGGATATGATGTTTCTCCCCCTGATATGGTATTGCACTTAGTAATTTTATTGTGCTCTAAGTTCCTGAGGCGATTCTGTAACTTTTCCTTTGTATCTAACTGTACCTATATTTATCTGTGACAATGTAAACCTGCTTTGTTTTCTCAATAAAACATCTCTGTTAAAAAAAAAAAAAATTAAAAAGAGTAAAAAAAAAAAAAAAAAGATGAAATTGTAAAAAAAAAAATATATACAAATGATAGACAAACTTAAAACCACCCCATCCCACTTCTACCCTCCTAGTTGTCTATTGACCATTGGAGCTCCTCATCACATAGACAACATTCAGTAGGAAGGTGACGTCCGGAGAGTCTTTGCAATGCCTCATGGGACTTGTAGTTCTTCATCTTCAACAGCTGGAGGGCCACAGGTGTTGAACACCCATGACATAGACAGTCAGTAGGAAGGTGAAGTCCAGAGAGTCCAGGGAGCCCTGTGGTCAACCATTGCCTAATACAGTTCTTTGAATTCATGGTCAAAAGAAAAAAGAAAAATGCAATAAATAAACACATAAAAATGAAAGAGAGTAAAAAAAAGACAAAAATTGTAATAAAATAAATACAAATAATAGAAAAAATTAAAACCACCCCATCCCACGTCTACCCTCCTAGTTGTCTATTGGCCATTGGAGCTCCTCATCACAGGAAGGTGAAGTCCAGAGGGTCTGGGGAGCCACGTGGTCAGCCATTGACTGATACAGTTCTTTGAATTTATGGTCAAAAGAAAAATGCAATAAATAAATACATAAAAATGTAAAATAGTAAAAATAAAAATTGTAATGAAATAAATACAAATAATAGAAAAACTTAAAACCACCCCATCCCACTTCTACCCTCCTAGTTGTCTATTGACCATTAGAGCTCCTCATCACATAGACAACATTCAGTAGGAAGGTGAAGTCCAGAGAGTCCTTGCAATGCCTCATGGGACTTGTAGTACTTCATCTTCAACAGCTGGAGGGCCACAGGTGTTGAACACCCATGACATAGACCAGTGGTCTCCAAACTGTGGCCTAAGGCCAGATGCGGCCCTTTGCTTGCTTTAATCAGGCCCTTGGGGCATTTCATCCACTAATATCAACATTAATTCCCCACCACCCCCCCCCCACTGAGACCATTGAGGGGGTCACAATTCCTCACAATTACACCAACAATTGGGCAAAAGGACGCCAATGATGGGGTACAATTCCTACCACTGACACCAACGATGGGTCACAACTCCTTCCACTGATGTTGGGCCATTTTTTACTCCCAATGGCCACAGTCCAGCCCCCCTAATGTCTTAAAGACAGTAAACTGGCCCCCTGTTTGGAAAGTTTGGAGACCCCTGACATAGACAGTCAGTAGGAAGGTGAAGTCCAGAGAGTGCAGGGAGCTGTGTGGCCAACTATTGCCTAATACAGTTATTTGAATTCATGGTCAACAGAAAAAAGAAAAATGCAATAAATAAACACAGAGAGTAAAAAAAAAAAGACAAAAATTGTAATAAAATAAATACAAATAATAGAAAAAATTAAAACCGCCCCACCCCACTTCTACCCTCCTAGTTGTCTATTGGCCATTGGAGTTCCTCATCACAGGAAGGTGAAGTCCAGAGGGTCCAGGAAGCCATGTGGTCGACCATTGACTAATACAGTTCTTGGAAATTCATGGTCAAAAGAAAAAAAGAAAAATGCAATAAATAAATACATTAAAAATTAAAAAGAGTAAAAAAAAAGAATGAAATTGTAAAAAAAAAATATATACAAATGATAGAAAAATATAAAACCACCCCATCCCACTTCTACCCTCCTAGTTTTCTATTGGCCATTGGAGCTCCTCATCACAGGAAGGTGAAGTCCGGAGGGTCCGGGGAGCCATGTGGTCAACTATTGACTAATACAGTTCTTTGAATTTATGGTCAAAAGAAAAATGCAATAAATAAATACATAAAAATGTAAAATAGTAAGAATAAAAATTGTAATGAAATCAATACAAATAATAGAAAATCTTAAAACCACCCCACCCCACTTCTACCCTCCTAGTTGTCTATTGACCATTAGAGCTCCTCATCACAGGAAGGTGAAGTCCGGAGGGTCCGGGGAGCCACGTGGTCAGCCATTGCCTAATACGGCTCTTTGTGTTTTGGGGAAGGAAATAATAATAATACAGAACAATGATAGGAAAGTCACATGAGAAACGCCTTTCAGGAAAATGTTACAATAATGGCTCCAAAAGTGTACTTACTGTAAATCCGCCATCATTTTCCTTTTAAGTGGATCGGCACAACCTGTCATTTTCTACCTACTAATGTATCTGAATTATTCTAAGAGATGTCAAATCCTCGACATTTCCGAGGAGTATCAGAACATTCTAATACAATTCTATTACCTCTCCGGCTGCTTCCCATCGGATCTGACAATCAGACACTATTTGCTCGTGAAGGAGCTGCTATAGCCACTGATTATACTCTTGTCTTTTTTTTATCATGACGTTTTGTTTGTTTAAACAACAATTGCAATTTTTATAAAAAATAGTTTTCACCTTTTTTCATCCTTTGGTACGTCTCAAAGCTGCTGATCTCCTAGGTGCTCTTTGCAGCGACTTCTCATATGCATGCATTCCAGCAATGGCTGCATGGTCATCTCCAAGGGTGGGATTTCTGATGGTGACAACAGTGGACCATGCCTATGAAACGTCTGATAAAATAGCCCCTTGTAGTCTTCATCGGACAGGGTGACAACCAGTGGCGGTTCGTCCATAGAGGGCGCTGGAGCGCCGCCCCCTCTGGCTTTCACCGCCACTGAGTCTAATAACATAGATTCATGCATTGCACGAATCTATGTTATTGTCGCCGCTGCGCTGTTCTATTCAGATGGCCGGACATGAGGCGCCGACCATCTGAATAACGGCAGCTGGTTGGCTGTACGTAAGTGCCTATCAGAGCCAACGGTACACAGCCCTCGGGTGCCCAGAAGCTTATCCTCGGAACGCACGGGGTGAGAAGCACCCTGCAGTGACAAGATCATACTGTTGGAGCCGGCTCACCTCTTGTTTGTTGTACCGCTCCCACTGTGATTGGACACATCGATTCTGTACATCACCGTCACCTGCCACCAGATGCAGCATGTCACTGTCACCTGCCACCTAGATGCAGCATGTCACTTGCCACCGTCTCCTGCCACCAGATGCAGCATGTCACTTGCCACCGTCTCCTGCCACCAGATGCAGCATGTCACTGTCACCTGCCACCTAGATGCAGCATGTCACTTGCCACTGTCACCCGACACCCACATGCAGCATGTCACTTGTCACTGTCACCTGCCATCTAGATGCAGCGTGTCACTTGCCACCGTCTCCTACCACCAGATGCAGCATGTCACTTGCCACTGTCACCTGCCACCTTGATGCAGCGTGTCACTTGTCACCTGCCATCTAGATGCAGCATGTCACTTGCCACCGTCTCCTGCCACCAGATGCAGCATGTCACTTGCCACTGTCACCTGCCACCAGATGCAACATGTCACTGTCACCTGCCACCTAGATGCAGCATGTCACTTGCCACTGTCACCTGCCACCCTGATGCAGCGTGTAACTTGCCACTGTCTCCTGCCACCAGATGCAGCATGTCACTGTCACCTGACACCTAGATGCAGCATGTCACTTGCCACTGTCACCTGCCACCCTGATGCAGCGTGTAACTTGCTACTGTCTCCTGCCACCAGATGCAGCATGTCACTGTCACCTGCCACCTAGATGCAGCATGTCACTTGCCACTGTCACCTGCCACCTTGATGCAGCGTGTCACTTGCCACTGTCTCCTGCCACCAGATGCAACATGTCACTGTCACCTGCCACCTAGATGCAGCATGTCACTTGCCACTGTCACCTGCCACCAGATGCAGCATGTCACTGTCACCTGCCACCTAGATGCAGCATGTCACTTGCCACTGTCACCTGCCACCAGATGCAGCATGTCACTGTCACCTGCCACCTAGATGCAGCGTGTCACTTGCCACTGTCTTCTGCCACCCTGATGCAGCGTGTAACTTGCCACTGTCACCTGCCACCAGATGCAGCATGTCACTGTCACCTGCCACCTAGATGCAGCATGTCACTTGCCACTGTCTTCTGCCACCAGATGCAGCGTGTCACTTGCCACCGTCACCTGCCCCAGATGCAGCATGTCAATGTCACCTGCCACCTAGATGCAGCATGTCACTTGCCACCGTCTTCTGCCACCAGATGTAGTGTGTCACTTGCCACCGTCACCTGCCACCAGGTGCAACGTGTCATTTGCGCTGTGTGGGGACAGGGGGAGGAGGTCTGACCAATATCGACAATATCAATGTTAATCGGTACGTTTTTCTGTAATATCTGTACCGATATTGATCATTTCAAAAATGTGAATATTGGTCCCCAATAATCGGCCTTTCCGATAATCGGACCCTACTTTGTACCATTGCTGACAGCTGAGTATTAAAAAAAAGTATCAATACTTAAAAATAAATGGTATCAGTGCATCCCTGGCGTCCACGCCTTTGTGGATCAGGGCTGTTTTTTGTGGCAGAAAGGGGACCTACTTAATACGCAAGTTACAGCTACATACGGTGTATGTATTCCAGTACCATATTACACTTCTTTCCCGGAGCCCAGCTTACGCCGTCACCTATAAAATAAGCCCCCCGCGCTCGTGCGTGATCTCGCATTTCTATAAAACCCTCCAGCGGGCTCGCTCTGCCCTCTCCTCGCTCCTGCCGCTGTCACATTTGAAAAGTACACAGCGACGACGCTTATTGTATGATTTCAAACAAGTGACCCGGGGACAGAGATGGCTTTATCGCACGTGCCGCGGCCCCGCAAGTATCTGATTGCTTTTTTTTCCCCCCTTTTCTCTGTCCTTTTAGCCCTGACAGTGACATGCGATTTATTACATCTTGTGTGCCCACTGGAATTAAACTGGAAATTGGTGGGATGCCAGCAGTGTTTTATTTGAAGCCGTGTTAACACCTAGGATACATTCTAGCGAGACATTTCTCCTTGAAGGGCATGAAATGTCCTCGGAATAAGCATTGCTTTAGGGGTCAGAGTCTTGAAAGCGTTGCTGTTTAAACAAGCGCCGGCTGAATATCTGAAAAGAAAAGCTCTACGCCACACATAGTAGTTTCTGTGTCATGTACAACACAATAGAATGGCAGCAAAGGCCTTCCATTTTTTTTATTTTTTTTTATGTCTATATAAAATGCATTTCGCCGGCTCCGTAGAGAATTCTCGGATTCCCAAAATAAAACCGGAGCCTTCTGTTAAAAGCTTCTAGACCATGATGGAAAATTATTCATAGCACATAACAATAACACTTTTGTGTCGGAGCCGTCTTGTGTGCCGATAAAGTTATTTGACGTGAACCCGACACAGCCAAGAAAAAAGCATTTTAATTTTAACCGCTTTGTGCCCCCCCCCCCCGAGAGGGGATGGGAGAATTGGGGGCGCCAAGGTTTTATTCAATTATTGGCTGCTGATGCGCTAAAGTAAAACCTTGGTTTGAGAGCGTTTTGCAAGACAAGGTAATTTTTTTTAATACATTTTGCCTTGATATACAAGCGATGTCTTGATATAAGAGTAGCGTCATGTCACAACTGAGTATAAAAGAGAAGAAAGGCGCCTCTAAGTGTAGCAATATGGTTACATTTAACCACTTAAGACCCGGACCTTTAGGCAGCTAAAGGACCTGGCCAGTTTTTGCGTCGCTTTAACTGACAATTGCGCGGACGTGCGACGTGGCTCCCAAACAAAATTGGCGTCCTTTTTTTCCTTACAAATAGAGCTTTCTTTTGGTGGTATTTGATCACCTCTGCGTTTTTTATTTTTTGCGCTATAAACAAAAATAGAGCGACAATTTTGAAAAAAATGCAATATTTTTTACTTTTTGCTATAATAAATACCCCCCAAAAATATATAAAAAAATACATTTTTTCCTCGGTTTAGGCCGATACGTATTCTTCTACATATTTTTGGTAAAAAAAAATCGCGGTTGGTTTGTGCAAAATTTATAGCGTTTACAAAATAGGGGATAGTTTTATTGCATTTTTATTAATCATTTTTTTTTACTACTAATAGCGGCGATCAGCGTTTTTTTTCGTGACTGCGACATTATGGCGGACACTTCGAAAAATGTTTACACATTTTTGGGACCATTGTCATTTTCACAGCAAAAAATGCATTAAAAATGCATTGTTTACTGTGAAAATGACAGTTGCAGTTTGGGAGTTAACCACAAGGGGGCGCTGAAGGGGTTAAGTGTGACCTCATTTGTGTTTCTAACTGTAGGGGGTGTGGCTGTAGGTGTGATGTCATTGATTGTGTTTCCCTATAAAAGGGAACAGACGATCGATGACGGCGCCACAGTGAAGAACGGGGAAGGTGTGTTTACACACGGCTCTCCCTGTTCTTCAGCTCCGGGGACCGATCGCGGGACTCCAGTGGCGATCGGGTCCCGCGGACACGGTCACGGAGCTTCGGACCGGGCCCGTGACCCACGGCTGGGCACTTAAAGAGGACGTACCTGTACCTGCTTGTGCCCAGCCGTGCCATTCTGCCGACGTATATGTGCAGGAGGCGGTCCTTAAGTTGTTAATGAAGGTACAACATTTAGTAACTCTCACGGTTGATGATTTAAAGAGGCCCCTCTAAGTATGGAGGCATCCGGGGTAAAGCGATCCGCATAGACCAGGGATCCTCAAACTATGGCCCTTCAGCTGTTGCAGAACTATACATCCCATGAGGCATTGTAGCTCTATCAAAGCAAGTTTCCCCATAGAAGTCAATGGAAAACAAAAATAATTTGTTTCGCATTGACTTTACTGGCATGCAATACCGCATGTGGCCAGGGGTGGGAGGGGGCACCGGAGAGCCTCGGGGACAGCTCGGCTGAACTCGGAAAACCTCAAAAAAGGCTCGGGAACTGAGTATTTCCGAAAGGGCTCCGCTTGGCTCTGCTCGGCTCCGGCGCACCCCCGCACCTTGAGGCCAAATGCTGTATTGCACATCGCTTTGGCTTGAATCCTGCTCATTTCGCGAGGCAACACTCGCAAACCGAGTCAGGATTTTTTTTTTTTTCAGAAATGCTTGTATTCAGAAACGCTCATTAACCCGCGTTACTCGCAATCCGATGTTTCGCTGTACAATATAGATTGATAGATAGAAGTTCAGAAACACTTAGGGCTATATTCAGGTAGCTGCGCCCAATATTACGGCGGCGCAGCGTATCGTATTTACGCTGCGCCGCCGTAAGTTAGAGAGGCAAGTGCTGTATTCACAAAGCACTTGCCTCCTAACTTACGGCGGTGTAGCGTAAATGGGGCCGGCGTAAGCGCGCCTAATTCAAATGAGGATGAGGGGGGCGTGTTTTATTCAAATTAATGGTGACCCCGCGTATTTTACGTTTTTTTACGAACGGCGCATGCGCCGTTCGTGAAAGAATCCCAGTGCGCATGCTCGAAATTCCGCCGCAAATCGTCATTGCTTTCGACGTGAACGTAAATCACGTCCAGCCCTATTCGCGAACGACTTACGCAAACGACGTAAAAAATTCAAATTTCGAAGCGGGAACGACGTCCATACTTAACATTGGTTGCGCCTCCTAATAGCAGGAGTAACCTTACACCGAAAAAGCCTAACGTAAACGACGTAAAAAAATTGCGCCGGGCGTACGTACGTTTGTGAATCGGCGTATCTAGGTCATTTGCATATTCTACGCCGAAAACAACGGAAGCGCCCCTAGCGGCCAGCGTAAGAATGCACACAATTGTACGCCGCCGTATTCAAGTTACGTCGGCGGAGGAAGCACTATTTTTTCAACGTATCTGCCTTTGAGAATCGGTGTAAAGATACGACAATGGCGCAGCTTTGAATTTACGGCGGCGTATCTTGAGATACGCCGCCGTAACTTGTTCCTGAATCTAGCCCTTACTTATTTTCTGTTCTCTTACTCTCACATGGAGGGAACTATACTCTACACATTACACAGCCAACAAGAAGCTGAAGAGTTCTAAAGAATTCGAAGTTGGGATCACCACGTGAAAAAGACGCTTTACAAAACATAATAATAAAACTCTTGGCTGAGTGACTTGCGGCTTCCCGGAGAAAAGCTTCCCTTTTTATATCGGTGAAGTCGATGGCGGTAGTAAATATTTTTGCTCTGTTATGTCCTCCTGTGGACGAGCGGATTACTCTTTTTATTAGTCCCCGTCCAGCGAGGTTTAAATATGTTTCTGAATGCTTGTCTTCTATGCTGTTTTATATCCCTGGTGACTTTTCTTTCTCTTTTGGATAATCATTAACAAAAGAGAAGGTTCATTCTAATTAAAGAGGTTAATGGAGACGCGGCGTACACTCTCCTGTAATGAAAACGCATGGATCTGTTTTCTCTTTTTCTTTTTTTTTGGGAGAGTTTAAAACTTGAGGACAAGGAATGGAGTAATTACTCTTGATGTTCTAGTCCGCTGTCAAGGCTTTATAAATACGCAACGCGTTTCGGATTGGAAGGAAAGTGTATTATACGGGGCAGGCTGCAGGTCAACGGCATCTGTTTACTTATGTTTCTAACATACATTTGTTTTTTAAATTGTCAGCCGTGAAGATGAATTTAAAAGGCCAAAATAATATTGTCTCTTTTTTTTATTGTATCAAAAATAATAAAAGAGAACCTGTCAGAATACCATAGTAGCGGACAAGGTCAGTTTGTTATTTAGGATACAAGCTCTGACTCTGTCATCTTTTTCCTTGGTGCCTTATGTAGACCGAGAACCAGGGGCAGACTGACAACTCATGGGGCCCCCAGGCAATAGGAGATTATGGGGCCACACAGTATACACACATACAGTATACATACACAGGATACACACAGTATACACACATACACAGTATACACACAGTATACACACATACAGTATACATACACACAGTATACACACATACAGTATACATACACAGGATACACACAGTATACACACATACACAGTATACACACACAGTATACACACACAGTATACACACACACAGTATACACACACACAGTATACATACACAGTATACATACACAGTATACACACACACAGTATACATACACAGGATACACACACACAGTATACATACACAGTATACATACACAGTATACACACAGTATACATACACATTATACACATACAGTATACATACACAGTATACACACAGTATACACATACAGTATACACACACACACAGTATACATACACAGTATACACATACAGTATACATACACAGTATACATACACAGTATACACATACAGTATACATACACAGTATACACACAGTATACACATACAGTATACACATACAGTATACATACACAGTATACACACAGTATACATACACAGTATACACATACAGTATATATACACAGTATACACACACAGTATACATACACAGTATACACACATACAGTATACATACACAGTATACATACACAGTATACACACACAGTATACACACACAGTATATATACACAGTATACACACACAGTATACATACACAGTATACACACACAGTATACATACACAGTATACATACACAGTATACATACACAGTATACACACACAGTATACATACACAGTATACATACACAGTATATACACACAGTATACATACACAGTATACACACACAGTATACACACACAGTATACATACACAGTATACACACACAGTATACATACACAGTATACACACAGTATACATACACAGTATACACATACAGTATACATACACAGGACACACACACAGTATACATACACAGGACACACACACAGTATACATACACAGTATACACACAGTATACATACACAG
Source organism: Rana temporaria (assembly GCF_905171775.1). Taxonomy (NCBI): domain Eukaryota; kingdom Metazoa; phylum Chordata; class Amphibia; order Anura; family Ranidae; genus Rana; species Rana temporaria. Next base: position 145,218,723 of record NC_053498.1, on the reverse strand, counting down.
TATACACACAGTATACATACACAGTATACATACACAGTATACACATACAGTATACATACACAGTATACACACAGTATACATACACAGTATACACATACAGTATACATACACAGTATACACACAGTATACATACACAGTATACACATACAGTATACATACACAGTATACATACACAGTATATACACACAGTATACACATACAGTATACATACACAGTATACACATACAGTATACACACATACAGTATACATACACAGTATACACATACAGTATACACATACAGTATACACACACAGTATACACACACACAGTATACACATACAGTATACATACACAGTATACACACACAGTATACACACACAGTATACACACACAGTATACATACACAGTATACACACAGTATACATACACAGTATACACACACAGTATACACACACAGTATACACACACAGTATACATACACAGTATACACACACAGTATACACACACAGTATACATACACAGTATACATACACAGTATACACACACACAGTATACACACACAGTATACACACACAGTATACACACACAGTATACATACACAGTATACACACACAGTATACATACACAGTATACACACACAGTATACACACACAGTATACACACACAGTATACATACACAGTATACACACACAGTATACACACACAGTATACACACAATATACATACACAGTATACATACACAGTATACACACACAGTATACATACACAGTATACACACACAGTATACACACAGTATACACACAGTATACATACACAGTATACACACAGTATACACACACAGTATACACACAGTATACACACACAGTATACACACAGTATACATACACAGTATACACACAGTATACACACACAGTATACATACACAGTATACACACACACAGTATACATACACAGTATACACACAGTATACATACACAGTATACACACACAGTATACACACACAGTATACATACACAGTATACATACACAGTATACACACACAGTATACATACACAGTATACACACAGTATACATACACAGTATACACATAGTATACACACACACAGTATACACACACAGTATACACACAGTATACATACACAGTATACACACAGTATACATACACAGTATACATACACACAGTATACATACACAGTATACACACAGTATACATACACACAGTATACATACACAGTATACATACACAGTATACACACAGTATACATACACACAGTATACATACACAGTATACACACAGTATACATACACAGTATACACACAGTATACATACACAGTATACATACACAGTATACACACAGTATACATACACACAGTATACATACACAGTATACACACAGTATACACACACAGTATACACACAGTATACCTACACAGTATACACACAGTATACATACACAGTATACACACAGTATACATACACAGTATACACACACAGTATACACATACAGTATACACACACAGTATATACACACAGTATACACACACAGTATACACACAGTATACCTACACAGTATACACACAGTATACATACACAGTATACACACAGTATACATACACAGTATACACACAGTATACACATACAGTATACACACACAGTATACATACACAGTATACACACACACAGTATACACATACAGTATACATACACAGTATACACACAGTATACATACACAGTATACACACACAGTATACACATACAGTATACACACACAGTATACATACACAGTATACACACAGTATACATACACACACTGAAAAGGTACTGGAGAGGCGGGGCAGCGATAATCTTGGGATTTTTTTAAAACAGATTTTTACATACTATCCCTGGTCTTGCCTCCAAAATCCGACCATCAATTACCGTTTTTTTCGAGTAACTGTTTTTTTTTTTTTTTAAACAGGGGGAATCTGAGAACTTAAATTTGAGAACCAGCTCTCAATCTTTTGTTGGCGGAAATTCCGACAGAAAAAGTCAGATGGAGCCTACACACACACGGTCGGAATTTCCGTTCAAAAGCTCACATGGGACTTTCGCTGTCGGAAAATCCAATCGTGTGTACACGGCATAACCCGTCCTTTAACTACTTAAGGACCCATTCACGCCGATATACGTCGGCAGAATGGCATGGCTGGGCACATCCACGTACGTGGCCCTTTAAGCCCAGCCGTGGGGTCGCGCAGCGCGGGCGCGTGCACGCGACCCGGTCCGAAGCTCCGTGGCCGCGGGACTCGCGGACCGATCGCTGCTGGAGTACCGCGATCGGTCCCCGGAGCTGAAGAACGGGGAGAGCTGTGTGTAAACACAGCTTCCCCGTTCTTCATTGTGGCGCTGTCATCGATCGTGTGTTCCCTTATATAGGGAATCACAATCGATGACATCACACCTACAGCCACACCCCCTACAGTTAGAAACACAAATGAGGTCATACAAAACCCAATCAGCGCCCCCTTGTGGTTAACTCCCAAACTGCAATTGTCATTTTCACAGTAAACAATGCATTTTAAATGCATTTTTGCTGTGAAAATGACAATGGTCCCAAAAATGTGTCAACATTGTCTGAAGTGTCCGCCATAATGTCGCAGTTGTGAAAAAAATCGCTGATCGCCGCCATTAGTAGTTAAAAAAAAAAAAAAAAAAAAAAAATGCAATAAAACTATCCCCTATTTTGTAAACGCTATAAATTTTGCGCAAATCAATCGATAAACGCTTATTGCAATATTTTTCACCAAAAATATGTAGAAGAATACGTATCGGCCTAAACTGAGGAAATTTTTTTTTTTTATACATATTTTTGGGGATATTTATTATAGCAAAAAGTAAAAAATATTGCATTTTTTTCAAAATTGTCGCTCTATTTTTGTTTACAGCGCAAAAAATAAAAAACGCAGAGGTGATCAAATACCACCAAAAGAAAGCTCTATTTGTGGGAAAAAAAGGATGCCAGTTTTGTTTGGGAGCCACGTCGCACGACCGCGCAATTGTCAGTTAAAGCGACGCAGTGCCGAATCGCAAAAAACTGGCTAGGTCCTTTAGCTGCATTTTGGTCCGGGTCTTAAGTGGTTAAGGAGAGTTTGGGAAAGTGGCAGGAACCTCAGCTCGGCTCCCTTTAATTTATATTGTGTACGGAGAAGTAGGATGTCCTGCCATAGCGAGATATGAATGATTACACTATCTCGCAGCGAGCGCTCTCTAATCTGCACCATGATTTTTATGTGCCGTTTTCTGAAATAATTTACTCAGCGATGTGTCAATACTGTCAGCCTTAAAGCCATTTAATTGTTTTTTATGTCAGCGACTGCTGAAATATCTTAAGTTAAAGATAACCTCTTTTTTTTGGGACCTCTCATATATTGGTCATAAACTTCAAAGCAGGCCTCAACGAGACAGCCTTAATGGGTCGTGTTTTCATTGCCAGCTTATAACCATCTTTCTGCAGGCTTTAGATATTGATCTATCTGTATAATAATTCACTTTACAGGATGCTGCCATTTTTCTCAAACTTATTTTTTCTATAGCTTGTATCTTGTATTACATGAGATTGCTCTGATGACATTTGGGTTATTGATGTCGGGGGGCTCATTTAAAGGGCGACTCTAGGTAGACCCGGCCGGTGCGCCGTTCAGGAAACGTTCCGATTGTGCTTAACCAGTGACGGGCTTATGTATAAAAAACGTCCCTTGGTTAGGGCAGGGCCATCTTAATGTATGGCAGGGCCAATCCTAGAGTCACGGACGCCTGGGTGCAGAAATATTGCTGGCGCCCCCACATGGGCATGGTCATCTTACTTACTTCTCCCCTTTACAAATCTTTCTATGGCTACAACTCAAACACAGAGATGCTCCCCTAAGAATTCTTTATTAGTGTCCCCCATCAGAGTCCCCCCCAGCAGGTGTCCCCCCATCAGAGCCCCCCCAGCAGGTGTCCCTCATCAGAGCCCACAACAGCAGGTGTCCCCCATCAGAGCCCCCCCAGCAGGTGTCCCCATCAGAGCCCCCCACAGCAGATGTACCCCATCAGAGCCCCCCACAGCAGGTGTCCCCCATCAGAGCCCCCCCCAGCAGGTGTCCCCCATCAGAGCCCCCCCAGCAGGTGTCCCCATCAGAGCCCCCCACAGCAGATGTACCCCATCAGAGCCCCCCACAGCAGGTATCCCCCATTAGAGCTCCCAAGCAAGTTTCCCCCATCACAGCCCCCCCACAGCAGGTGTCCCCCATTAGAGTCCCCCATCAGAGCCCCGCACAGCAGGTGTCCCCCATTAGAGCCCCCCACAGCAGGTGTCCCCCATTAGAGCTCCCCAGCAGGTGTCCCCCATCAGAGCCCCCCCACAGCAGGTGTCCCCCATCAGAGCCCCCCCACAGCAGGTGTCCCCCATCAGAGCCCCCCCCACAGCAGGTGTCCCCCATCAGAGCCCCCCACAGCAGGTGTCCCCCATCAGAGCCCCCCACAGCAGGTGTCCCCCATCAGAGCCCCCCACAGCAGGTGTCCCCCATCAGAGCCCCCCCACAGCAGGTGTCCCCCATTAGAGCCCCCCACAGCAGGTGTCCCTCATCAGAGCCCCCTACAGCAGATGTCCCCCATTAGAGCTCCCCAGCAGGTGTCCCCCATCAGAGCCCCCCCACAGCAGGTGTCCCCCATCAGAGCCCCCCACAGCAGGTGTCCCCCATCAGAGCCCCCACAGCAGGTGTCCCCCATTAGCGCTCCCCAGCAGGTGTCCCCCATTAGAGCCCCCCACAGCAGGTGTCCCCCATCAGAGCCCCCCACAGCAGGTGTCCCCCATCAGAGCCCCCCACAGCAGGTGTCCCCCATCAGAGCCCCCCCCACAGCAGGTGTCCCCCATCAGAGCCCCCCCACAGCAGGTGTCCCCCATTAGAGCCCCCCACATCAGGTGTCCCCCATTAGAGCCCCCACAGCAGGTGTCCCCCATCAGAGCCCCCCCACAGCGGGTGTCCCCCATTAGAGCCCCCCCAGCAGGTGTCCCTCATCAAAGCCCCCCCAGCAGGTGTCCCCCATCAGAGCCCCCACACAGCAGGTGTCCCTTATCAGAGCCCCCCACATAAGGTGTCCCCATAGATCAGTACCTTTCCAATAGATCCCTGTAGCTCGGGTGCGCTGGGAGCAGAAGCACATTACAGGGGGCAGGGCATAAGTGGCATCTTTGGTTACTAGGAGGGTGACATTCGGAGAGCATTTCTGGGCGTGCACGGGATGATTGGCAGCAGCTCCGGCCAACCCAGAAGCCTCTGATCACACCTCCTATGGGAGAAGAGCTGACACACGCATAGGGGGCGGGACAGACTGCTCCACGCACACTGGACAGAAATAATTAGTGGAGCCTTGTGCCAGAACGTGTTGCTATGGTGGGCACTTGATGGAGGGGAGGGGCCAGGAGCACCGGTGGGGGACCCGAAAAGAAGCGGATTGGGGCTGCGCTGTGCAAAACCATTACACAGAGCAGGTAAGTATATAAAAAAAAATATTCTTTTTTAATTAAGAGTTTACAGTCAATTCAACTCTAAACTGAAAACCTGCAAAGGCTTTTACAGCGTCTCTTATGGACAATTTTATCGTAGTTTATCAGCACTTCACAGCATCATCTTTTCAATTTTACCAAATGATATCGCGTTTGTGTGCAGTAAATGTATTTTTTTTTCCTGCAAATTTGGGTTTGATAAATTGCGAATATTATATAATATAAAAATTGCAACAGCCACCATTTTATTCTCCAGGGCCTCTGCTTTCAGAATATTTATAAATGTTTGAAGGTTCTAATTAATTTTCTAGCAAAAAAATGCTGATTTTAACATGTATGTGAAAAGTTTATAAATTTCCCCAGACAGCAAGTGATTAAGGTGGCATAGCAAATGTTACAGCTTTCTAGGAAAAAAAAAAAAATTGCTATTTAAAGCATTGTGCAAACTGCTGGTACTGCATAAAGCTTGTTTTATAATAGTAATATGTGTCGGTATGTATTATGCAAACATTATAAAATTATTATAAAGGTCCACTATAACAGGGATCTCCAAACTGCGGCCCGAGGGCCAGATGTGGCCCTTTGCTAGCCTTTATGCGGCCCTTGGGGCACAATTCCTTCCACTGATTTGAGGCACAATTTCTCCCACTGACACCAACAATAGGGCACTATGGCCCAGATTCACAACTGAGATACGACGGCGTATCTCCAGATACGCCGTTGTATCTCTGCGTTTTGCCGTCGTATCTATGCGCCTGATTCTTAGAATCAGTTACGCATAGATAGCTGTTAAATCCGACAGACGTAAGTCTCTTACGCCGTCGGATCGTAACTGCATTTTTACGTTGGCCGCTAGGTGGCGCTTACGTAGAACTCTGCGTTGAGTATGCAAATTAGCTAGATACGCGAATTCCCGAGCGTACGCCCGGCCGACGCAGTAAAGTTACGCTGTTTACGTTAGGCTTTTCCCAAGGTATAGTTGCCCCTGCTTTATGGTGGCATAAGTGCGGCGTAACAATGTTAAGTATGGCCGTCGTTCCCGCGTCGAAATTTGAAAATTTTGCATCGTTTGCGTAACTCGTCCGTGAATGGGGCTGGACGGAATTTACGTTCACGTCAAAACCAATACGTCCTTGCGGCGTATTAGGAGCAATGCACACTGGGAGATTTCCACGGACGGCGCATGCGCCGTTCGTGAAAAACGTCAATCACGTCGGGTCACAGAACATTTACATAAAACACGCCCCCCTGATCCAAATTTGAATTAGGCGGGCTTACGCCGGCCGATTTACGCTACGCCGCCGCAACTTACGGAGCACGTGCTCTGAGAATACAGCACTTGCCCGTCTGAGTTGCAGCGGCGTAACATAAATCGGATACATTACGCCCCCGCAGAGATACGCAGAATTACGAGAATCTGGCCCTATATCTTCCAAGGATACCAATGATGGCATACTACTACTAATAGAGGGAATACTCCTCCTATTGACCACCAACCCTGAGGCCATATTTATTCTCACTGATGTTGGGCCCGTGACTTTTTCTTCCCTTGCTGGCCACAATCCGACCCTCCTAAAGTCTAAAGGACAATAAAGTGGCCCTTTGTTTGAAAAGTTTGGAGACCCCTGCACTATAAGATAGAGTTTACTGTCAGTAAGTCCTTTTGGCTGTGAGGAGACTGAGGAAATGCTTCCTCCTGCCTGCAGCAGGTCAATGACATCATCAGAGCCTTGCAAAGTCACTGGACTGGAGGCTAAGAATGGTTTTAAAATAATTAAAGTGATACTAAAGCTTCCTTTTTAAAACTAAAATAAAAATAACAAACATGCCTATACTTACCTGCTCTGTGTAATGGTTTTGCACAGAGCAGCCCCGATCCGCTTTTTTCTGGGGTCCCCTGTCAGCGCCCCAGGCCCCTCCTCCTCATCATGTCCCTCCAGGGAAAGCCACTTTCCCTGGGGGCACCCATGACGTGCTGGCTCTCAAGTCCCACTGCTGTGTCCATTGACACAGAGAGCTGCACTGGGCCCCGCCCCCTGCTTCCATGTCACCAGTCTGTCCAATCAGGAGAGCAACAAATGATGATTTTTTACATGTAGGAGAGGAATGCCAGATATGGCCCGGTATCGAAGTGGTTAAAATAAATCAATTAAACAAATTAACTTGTGCGGTATATTGTGACATGCCAGGAATGTATTTATTAACCACTTAAGGACCGCCTCCTGCACATATACGTCGGCAGAATGGCACGGCTGGGCACATGCACGTACCTGTACGTGTTGACCCGCGGACCCGATCGCCGCTGGAGTCCTGCGATCGGTCCCCGAAGCTGAAGAACGGGGAGAGGTGAGTGTAAACACGGCTTCCCCGTTCTTCACTGTGGCGGCATCATTGATCGTGTGATCCCTTTTATAGGGATACATAATCGATGACGTCACACCTACAGCCACACCCCCTACAGTTGTAAACACACACTAGGTGAACCCTAACTCCTACAGCGCCCCCTGTGGTTATCTCCCAAACTGCAACTGTCATTTTCACAATAAACAATGCAATTTAAATGCATGTTTTGCTGTGAAAATGACAATGGTCCCAAAAATTTGTCAAAATTGTCCAATGTGTCCGCCATAATGTCGCAGTCATGAAAAAAATCGCTGATCGCCGCCATACGTAGTAAAAAAAATAAAATAAATAAAACTATCCCCTATTTTGTAAACGCTATAAATTTTGCGCAAACCAACCGATAAGCGCTTATTGCGTTTTTTTTTACCAAAAATATGTAGAAGAATACGTATCGGCCTAAACTGAGGAAAAAAAAAGTTTTTTTATATATTTTTTGGGGGGATATTTATTATAGCAAAAAGTAAAAAATATAGAATTTTTTTAAAAATTGTCGCTTTATTTTTGTTTATATGCAAAAAATAAAAACCGCAGAGGTGATCAAATACCACCAAAAGAAAGCTCTATTTGTGGGAAAAAAAGGACGCCAATTTTGTTTGGGAGCCACGTCGCACGACCGCGCAATTGTCTGTTAAAGCGACGCAGTTCCGAATCGCAAAACCTGGCCGGGTCCTTTAGCAGCATTTTGGTCCGGGTCTTAAGTGGTTAAGACATGGAAAGTTAGGGACAGGTACACTTTAATAAAGATAAAAATCTGAAATAAATGACCCACATTGCACCTTTACCACACAGCTTGATATAGATAACAGCGAGGCATTTTGTCTCTGCGCCGTCCAGGCTGTAGCGTTTACTTTTTTTACAATGGGAAAGCCGCCGCCGACGGCCCATGTATCCCTATTTCACTTGTAACGTCACTTTTCACGTATCGCCGTTCCAAGCTGTCCGGTGTCACATGTCAGCGCAGCTTTGTAAGTTCTCATGCTTTGCTTTCACCTTCTCCAACGAGGTTCTACATTAGTCTGCTCTTCAAAAGATAAAAAAACGCTTTTATGAATACAAAAAAAAAAAGGCGCGAGCGACAACTCGTCCGGGGTTATTCATCTCGAAAGATGAAATACTTGTTCTCTAATTAGTTTGACTCAAGTTTTTACAAAGGTCTTTATGATGGATTAAATGGCTGCGTTTTGTTTAGGCATCAATTGCTTAAAGGGCAGCGACTGTCAGCGTCTCTTCGTACAAGCTGTGAAATACAACCGTCTCCTTTCTTTTTTTTTTTTATTCTCAGTTTGAGGAAGAACTTCACCCTACTGTAGTCTTTTATAGTCCATGTATGTGTGTGTTTTTATATAAAGTTTGCATAAAACGAAACCCGTAACCTATATTATAGAAAGAACTAATATTAAATCGGACCTCCAACCTCGACTTCAGTCTTGCACAGTTGTGCCGGTGACTTGTCGTTAAGGTTCCCCAATCGAGATGGTTCCTGTCAGGACTGCACAGGCGCAATTCTTTGCCGACGGAAATCTCCGAACCTCGGCCGGCATCCAGGCTCATTTCTTAAAGCGGATGTGCCACTAAAAAATATATTAAAAGCCAGCAGCTACAAATACTGCAGCTGCTGACTTTTAATATAAGGACACTTACCTGTCCTGGAGTCCAGCGGTGATCGCAGCAGATGACGAGCCGATCGCTCGTTACCCTGCTGCTCCCCCCTCCATCCACGGTGAGGGAACCAGGAAGTGAAGCGCTCCGGCTTCACTGCCCGGTTCCCTACGGCGCATGCGCGAGTCGCGCTGCGCCCGCCGATTGGCTCCCGCTGTGTGCTGGGAGCCGAGTGTTCCCAGCATACAACGGGGGACGGACGGAAGGTAAGGAAAAAACCCGTCCTTTGCCCGTATCGTAGGGCCGGAAGTGGGTGCAGATACCTGTCTGTAGACAGGTATCTGCACCCCCCTCCCCCCTGAAAGGTGTCAAATGTGACACCGGAGGGGGGAGGGTGCCGATCAGCGGGACTCCACTTTAGAGTGGAGATCCGCTTTAACATCCCCGTGGATTGGAGGATGTTAAAAAAAGAGCCAGGAGGCCGAGCGAGCGAAGCGAGTATGTGAGGCCGACTGGCCACTTTCCTCAAATTCCACGTCGCCCTGGATGCCGGCCGAGGTTCGGAGATTTCCGTCGGCAAGGATTGCGCCTGTGCAGTCCTTACAGGAACCATCTGGATAGCCGGAACCATATCGTCAGATCACCAGCTCTTCTCCTGGACTGAAATGGCTTCCTCTGATTTCACTGCACACTGTGAGCTTCTCACAATGCGCATTATAAGCTGTAACAAGTCAGATAGAGCCTGCCTCATTTACTGGCTGCATTATCTAGTCCACATATGTCAAACACAAGACCTGCGGGCCGAATCCGGCCCACCAGGCCTTGTCACGTAGCCCACGCGCCTATTTTTGCAGCTGGAACATGGTGGAACATTCCGTCACTTCCATCTCTCACCCTCCGCTCCCTACTGTCACTTGTAAACACAGAAGCCTACCCCTAAACTCTGCAATCTGCATGTAGCGCATTCCTGAAACTCTGCATGTAGCAAACTCCTGAACTCTGCATTCTGCACGTAGCGCACCCTTGAACTCTGTACAAGGTGCACCCCTGAATGGCAGTGGCATTTTTATAGTAATCAATGCATTTTTATAGCACTGATTGCTATAAAAATGCCAATGGTCCCAAAAATGTGTCAAAAGTGTCTGAAGTGTCCGCCATAATGTCGCAGTACTGAAAAAAAAATCGCTGATCGCCGCCATTACTAGTAAAAAAAATATTAATAAAAATGCCATAAAAATACCCCCTATTTTGTAGATGCTATAACTTTTGCGCAAACCAATCGATAAACGCTTATTGCGATTTTTTTTTACGAAAAATAGGTAGAAGAATAAGTATCGGCCTAAACTGAGGAAAAATTATTAGGTAGATTCAGGTAGAGTTAGGCCGGCTTATCAGTAGATAAGCCGACCTAACTCAGAATCTGCGCCGACTTATGTTTAAGTGTATGCTCAAACAGAGATACGCTTAAACATATCTAAGATACGACGGCTTGCGCCGTCCTATCTTAGATTGCAATATTTCGGATGGCCGCTAGGTGGCTCTTCCATTGCGGTCCGTGTAGAATATGTAAATGAGTAGATACGCCGATTCACGAACGTACGCCCGGCCGCCGCAGTACATTTACGCCATTTCCGTAAGGCATTAGCAGGCCTAAAGTTATTCCATCTATTAGATGGAATAGCAATGTTAAAGTATGGCCGCCGTTCCCGCTTCGAGATTCAAAATGTTTACGTCATTTGCGTAAGTCGCCCGCGAATAGTGATTTACGTCGTTTATGTCCACGTCGAAATCAATAGGCCCGTGCGGCGTACTTAGCCGCAATGCACACTGGGAAATGTAGGCGCCCGGCGCATGCGCAGTTCGTGGAACACGTAAGGTCAAGCACTATTAACATAAAACACGCCCCCCTCAAACACATTTGAATTAGGCGCCCTTACGCCCGCCGCTTTAGCCTACGCCGTAACTTAGCAGGCAAGTACATTGTGAATCATGTACTTGCCTCGCTAACTTACGGCGGCGTAGCTTAAATTCCTTAAGCTACGCCGCCGCAAAGTTGCGGCAATGTTACTGAATCTACCTACTGTATATGTTTTTTTTTAGATATATTTTTGGGGGATATTTATTATAGCAAAAAGTAAAAAATATTATTTATTTTTTTCTAAATTGTCGCTCTATTTTTGCTTATAGCGCAAAAAATAAAAACCGCAGAGGTGATCAAATACCACCAAAAGAAAGCTCTATTTGTGGGGGGAAAAGGATGCCAATTTTGTTTGGGAGCCACGTCACACGACCGCGCAATTGTCAGTTAAAGCGACACAGTGCGGAATCGCGAAAAGTGCTCTGGTCTTTGACCAGCAATATAGTCTGGGGGGTTAAGTGGTTAAATGGATAAGCAGATACAAGATAAATCTGTGCTACGCTTAATTCAGAAGACAGGTTATGCCAATGTTAACAAGGGCAGTAAAGGAGCTGTTCTCGACTAGAGATGTCAGCTGAAAAGCTGGAAATCCACAAACCGCAGGGATCCATGGGCTGCAGATTTTAATGGCCATCTCCAGTTTCTGGCTGAAGCTGGTCAGACTCATCTGTCTGGCTGCAGGTCTTCCTATAAAATTAGGATTTCATTGCTTTCGCTCACCGCTCTTGGGAAAGGGGGTGGAGGCGTTTGATACTTTGTTTAATGATAGGTTCTCTTTAACCACTTAACCCCCGGACCATATTGCTGCCCAAAGACCAGAGCACTTTTTGCGATTCGGGACTGCGTCGCTTTAACTGACAATTGCACAATCGTCCTTTTTTTCCCACAAATAGAGCTTTCTTTTGGTGGTATTTGATCACCTCTGTGGTTTTAATTTTTTTGCGCTATAAACAAAAATAGAGCAACAATTTTGAAAAAAATGAATATTTTTTACTTTTTGCTGTAATAAATATCCCCAAAAAATATATAAAATTTTTTTTTTTTTCCTCAGTTTAGGATGATACGTGTTCTTCTACATATTTTTCGTAAAAAAAATCGCAATAAGCGTTTAATGATTGGTTAGCGCAAAAGTTATAGCGTTTACAAAATAGGGGGTATTTTTATGGCATTTTTATTAATATATTCTTTACTAATAATGGCGGCGATCAGCGATTTTTTTTCAGTACTGCGACATTATGGCAGACACTTCGGACACTTTTGACACATTTTTGGGACCATTGGCATTTTTATAGCGATCAGTGCTATAAAAATGCATTGGATTACTATAAAAATGCCACTGGCAGTGAAGGGGTTAACACTAGGGGGCAGGGAAGGGGTTAAGTATGTTCCCTGGGTGTGTTCTAACTGTGGGGGGGGGGTGGCCTCACTAGGGGAAACACTGATCCTCTGTTCATACATTGTATGAACAGAGGATCAGCATTTCCCCCCCTGACAGGACTGGGAGCTGTGTGTTTACACCCACAGCTCCCGTTCCCCGCTCTGTAACGAGCAATCGCGGGTGCCCGGCGGCAATCGCACCCGCACAGGAGTCACGGTCGAGCAGGGGGGCGCGCACGCGCCCCTAGTGGCCGCTAAAAGAGCCAACGTAGAGCTACGGGCTCTCGCCCAGGAGAGCCGACCTGCCACCGTAGAATGACGGCGGCTGGTCGGCAACTAGTTAAACAACCGTCAAGCAGGTCTTCCGGAAATTGAAATGCGTTGTCATTCTCCTGGTTTTGACCCACAGACCGAAAAAAGCCAAACTCATATTGTTTACTGCACAATCCCTGTAGCTGAACGGCGCCGATCAATGAGGCGTCAATGAGCCATTTGCCTGTATTTTGTACTGCTCTCTGATTTGTTCCATCTCTGACCATTATCCCTTCTCGTCAAGCATATCAATAAGCTGCATTACAAGATCTATAAGTCAGCGTTAGATTGGCAACCGTTGCAATGCGCTGAGAGGCATGACGGCCATGCCGATCAGCAGCGAATCTAGAGGTAATTCAATGAGAACAGCAAGAACTATATCACATTTACATGCCGAGAACCTTCTCCCTGTCTCTAGTGCTACGGGGCCTATTCTTAAAGTTTCACCTCTTAGTCTCCTTGTCAACTTCACAATCCAATTTATATTAAAAAAAGTTTGTCGCTGTTGATGTCCAAGTTCCATCTTTCAAAAGTTTGACAATTGTTATGTTTAATGATGCTCTGTCACCAGGGGAGGGCTGGGCCGGGGGCAGGGTGGCAATTGCCTCCCAGGCCGCCCTAACTTATGTTCAAAATGCCCGCTTCCATTTTATTTTTGAATCTGGTCTTGGAAGTTGGGCCGACCACTAGCTGTTGTATTCCAGGAGTTGTAGTCCACGCTCAAGCTTCCGGTGGGTGGAAAATACAGCAGCGCAGAGGAAACTACAACTCCCTGCGACTGGATTCTTGGAAGCAGGCAGAGGCAGGGCATGCCAGGGAGTCGGGATGAAGGGCTAAGCGCTGGCTGCAACTTGACTCCAGGGCCAGGAGCATTACCCCCCAGGAGGCTGTGGTGTGCAAGGACCTGCTGAGCTGAGATCACTGAGGTGAGAGACCCTGACACCCCTAGCTGACCCCCATCTCCCCCCCCATACACCCCATGTAACCTGTCCCAGTGATCAGACTGCACTGATGGACACTGGAATTGGCTGCACTGATGGGCACTGGTGAGGCTGCATTGAAAAACCAGATGGGCCATGGATGGTGAGCTGATTCGGCAGTTCAATGACTGGACTTGCCCCCCCAGGCCTAAGGCTGCCAGCCCTCCCCTGCCTGTCACCTTGCCCAGGGTAAAGTATCAGGTTCTGTTCATGATATGAGAGTTGTAAAAACTTGATAGAACAATCCCGGCACCATCCCCAATTGGACAATAAATGGAGAATTCATTTCCAGTTGATCCAATGAGAAGGACGCTGCAAATACATGGTGGATCAACACGTTTCGCTTGTAAATTGCTTCTTCAGGATCCACTTGCTTGTATAATCATGAAATGTGGGAGCTGACAAATATTTGTCAACAAAATTTCACTTGTAAATTGCTTCCTCGTGATCCCCTTGCTTGTATAATCATGGGATATGGTAGCTGACAAATATTTGTCAACAAATGTCAGCTACTATATCCCATGATTATATGGATCCTGAGGAAGCAATTTACAAGCGAAACAAGTTAATCCACCATGTATTTGTAGCATGTTTATCATACAACTGATTGGATTTTGTGGGATACAGTTTTTAAGTGTTTTATTGTTCAAATAAAAAATAACTTTTATCTATATGTATATTGTTTTTTTTGGCACATATAAAATCCCAATTTTCCCATCCTTCTCACTGGATCGGCTGGAAATGATGTCTCCTATTACTGTTTAATGCCTAGTACACACGTGCGGAATTTCCGAAGGGAAAAGTTCCCGTCAGAAATCCCAAGGGAGGGGAAAGCCAAGAACTTGCTCGGAGTAAATCTGACAAATTAACCTCTTGACAACCGAGGATGTCCCTGGGACGTCCTGGGCTTTGTGCGGTGATATCTGAATGATGGGTGCAGCTACAGGCATCATTCAGGTATCACCGTCTTCAGACGCCGATTCTGCGCACGATAAGAATGATCAAAGCGACGATCCCGCCGTTTGATCGTTCTTATAGGCAGCGGGAGGGGACGTCTCCCCCCTCCCACCGCCATCCGGTGCTTCTCCGGGCTCTCCTGTGCCATCGGGGGCCCAGAGAGCGAATCGGCAGGTGGTGCTGGAAAGCATAGAGATGACTGGTGACCAGATGGTCATAACGTCGCGCCCGGGCCTCCGACGGTCATAGAGATGACTGGTGACCAGGTCACCAGTCATCTCTATGACCGTCGGAGGCCCGGGCGCGACGTTTATGACGTCACGCCCGGTACCCCGGAAGTAAACAAAGCCGCAATCGCGGCTGTCGGCATGTGATCAGTGATTTTTTTTTCACCGATTTTATGCTTGTAAGCCTGGAAGAGAGATGTGGGGGGAGGGGAAGGCCTTATTGACCCCACATCTCTCCATAAAGAGGACCTGTCACACTGATTCCTATTACAAGGGATGTTTACATTCCTTGTAATAGGAATAAAAGTGATAAAAATAAAAAGAATTAAGTAAAATAAAAATAAAATATTTTTTTTTTCAAAACGCCCCTGTCCCCGTTATCTCGCGTGCAGAAGCGAACACGCATTCAGGTCCCGCCCACATATGTAAATGCCGTTCAAACCCCACATGTGAGGTATCGTTGCGTGCGTTAGAGTGTGTGCAACAATTCTAGCACTAGAATCCTCCTCTGTAACTCGAAAATAGTAACCTATAAAAAATGTTAAAGCGTCACCTATGGAGATTTTTAAGTACCGAAGTTTGGCGCCATTCCATGTGTGTGCACAATTTTAAAGCGTGACATGTTAGGTATCTATTTACTCGGCGTAACATCATCTTTCACATTATGCAAAAAAATTGGGCTATGCTTGTAAGCATGCTTGTAATCCAAAGCACTTATATATCAAAGCGAATTTCCCCATAAGAAATAATGGAAGCTCAAATGATTCGTTCCACAACCATTTATTCATAGGTCCTTCCGTTTAGAGTCCATATAAAAAGATTCTAGAAATGTGAACCATAAAATGTCCATCCACAAATGGAAGAGGCTGAATATGGTGGTCAGTCAAATATCGGGCCATGGTCCTTTAAATCCTTTCAGGAGTCCCGTTATGACTTTTTATGCCGACTGTTTAATACGTTCCTTTTTATTGCCTTTGGATATTAAAACTGTAGCGAAGTTGTAAAAAAAAAAAAAATATCCTTTTTAGCTTTTTATTTTTTTCTTCCCTGAATACATTTAAGGAGGAATTCATATGTATGCCGGCCTAATGCATCGTTTGTATGCAAAGCTCCAGTCTTGTAAGTAGTGTGTATCCATCTAACAACCTATTTGTATATTTATATATTTATTTCTTTTTTATTTTTTTTCCCCGGTTACCCATGTGCTGTTCCAAGCTCAGCGCTGACATTTTCACAGCTCATCCCTGACATGATAGCGATGTTCCCGTGACAGGTCTTATAATTTCTCCACGCTGCTCACTCACCCACAAATAGTGTCTGATTCTCACATCAGATGTCATGCAGCCGGAGAGGTAATAGAATTGTATTAGAATGTTCTGATACTCCTCGGAATGTGGAGGATTTGACATCTCTTAGAATAATTCAGGTACATTAGTATGTAGAAGACGACAGACTGCGCTGATCGATTTAAAGGGAAACACATTTTGTGCTGTTTTTGTACCTTTTTACCTTTAAGTCATTTTTGACGCAAGTTTTGCTTCCTTGCTGTTCCATATTTTAATGGCTGTTATTTATTATCAGGGCCGCCATCAGGGGGTTACAGGCAGTACACCTGTAAGGGGCCCAGACGGCAACCCCCCTTCTTTTTTTTTTTTTAAGGGGCCCGGAGGTCCCCAAGGCCCCAGATGGCAACCCCCCTTTTTTTCATACAAATGTTTTTTTTATTCATTTATTTTTGTTCGTCAGCACCCAAAGCCCCCTGCTTCTCAATTTGTGGCACCCCCCCCCCCGCTTCTCAATTCACGCCCCCCGCTTCTCAATTAGCGGCGGCACCCCCCGCTTCTCAATTTGCGGCAGCCCCCCCCCCCCCGCATCTTAATTTGAGGCGGCAGCACTGCCCCACCATGTTCCCATGCCTGAAGCTGTGTAAGGGGCCCCATAATTCCTGATGTAAAGTGTTCGGGTTTGGCTTGAAGAAAAGGTGGCAACCCTAGGTGGGCAGCTGAAGGGGGGGGGGGGTTTAATTATTTATTTATTTTCGTTCGTCAGCACCCAAATCCCCCCGCTTCTCAATTTGTGGCACGCCCCGCTTCTCCATCCCCGCCCCCCCCCCCCCCGCGCGTCTCAATTTTCTATAGGTATGGTTAAAGGTTGGAAATTTGCAGCAGGAGACTTGACTGGGGACATGTTACATGAGAGTACTAGAGACCTAAACGGTTAACCATTACAGCCTATTCAATACTCCTACTACTGATTGCTGGAGTTGTACCCTAAGTGCAAAAGGGTAGTGTGCCCACGTGTCCCGGATTGCCCAGGACTGTCCAGCAATTAACATGTCTGTCCTGGGTTCCGGACATCTTTATTCTGGGACAATACAATGTCCCGGAATGAAATAGAGGACACAGCCACCCCCTACTAATTAATAACTACATTTCCGGAACTGGTTGCTAGGGCCGGCGCTGCCTGGCATCTTGCACCCAGTGGCAAATTACTCTCAGACAGTGAGCCCGGGAGCGACGCCTGCGTCTAGTGCAGCACTGCTGTCCCCACCCACCTCTGCACCTCCTGCTTCTCCGGCACCCAGCGGAAAGCAGCAGGGACTGGTGTGATCTTCACTCTCCAGATAGTGACGCCGCTCCTTTCCTTCTACGCACGTGGGTCATGACAGCAGCACTGGTGGCAGGCTATGGGCGGCAAGCGGATCTGCATCTCGTGGCAAGTGGCACATTCACCCGACAAATAACCCGCCGCCAAATTCCCCATCAACCCCAAGACTACATTCCCCCCCGCCCCCCCCCCCCATCTTCTTTTGCGGAAGGTGTGTCCCTGAATGGCAGTTTGGAAATGTGGTCACCCTACAAAAGGGCCACATGCAGCCCTTGGCCACTGGTTAGGCTGCCACAGCCAGGAAACCCACCTTCAGAAATGCTATGCAGCCATCACTGTAGAACATGTAGGAGATCAGCAGCAATGAGATGCGACAAAAGATAAAAAAAAGCGAAAAAACAAATTGGTTTAGCAAACAAACAGCAGTCACTTTACTTTCTACTTTTTATTGAAAGTCATTTGGCAGCACACTTTTTTGATGCATAAAAAGTTTAATCAGCAATGACCTTGAAAGCCCCGCTGGAACAATAGCCCCGTCCTATCGGCCGTTACTGTCGGAAAGTGATAACGGGCACTTTAAGACGGGGTTGTGTGTGTAGCACTTGGACGGCGTGCAATAACGCACGCTGCTTGTCACTTCACCTCCAGCTCTGTCATTATTCTAAGGTCAAGTTCAGCCGATGTCAGGAAGTGATTTTCAGAAACTCAAAACAGATCGCCCACTGTGTTGTTTCTTCCATGCCAACGTGATGCCAATTAATTAGACCGCAAAAAAAAAAAAAAACAAGAGCTGCAAATTGCGTTTTTTTTTTTTTACCAAATGACCCGACAGAAAAACAAAAGAATAAAGACTTGTATTTAAAGTGATTGTAAAGTCTTCTTTTGTTACTTTTCCTATAAAAATTAACAAACATGTTATACTTACCTGCTCTGCTGCAGTTGATTTGCACAGAGTAGCCCAGATCCTTCTTTTCTTGGGTCCCTCTTCTGTGCTCCAAACCCCTCCCTCCTGTCAAGTGCCCCCACAGTAAGCAGCTTGCTATGGAGTCACAGCTTCCTGTATCCATTCAGACACGGAGCCCCGACATGGCCCCCGGCCCCTCTCTCCCCTGGTTGGCTAGCTGACTTTGCTTGATAGCAGCGGCAGCCAATGGCGTCGCTGCTATGTCTCAGCCAATCAGGGTGGAGAATCTCGGACGGCTGAGACACTCGTGGACATCGCTGGACAGAGAGGGACCTCAGGTAAGCATTAGGGGGCTGCTACCCACAGAAGGCTTATTATCTTAATGCTTAGAATGCATCTTCTGCCTTTACAACTCCTTTAACTGCTTGCCGACCAGCCGCCGCAGTTCTACGGCGGCAGGTCGGCTCCCCTGCGCGAGAGCCCGTAGTATAATGTTGGCTCTCTAAGCGGCCACTAGGGGCGGTGTATCAGTAGATACGCCGTTGTAACTCTGAATCTGCGCCGTCGTAAATTTAAGCGTATGCTCAAACTGAGATACGCTTAAATGTTGCTAAGATACAACTGGCGTAAGTCTCCTACGCCGTCGTATCTTAACTGCATATTTACGCTGGCAGCTAGGGGCGTGTACGCTGATTTACGCCTAGAATATGTAAATCAGGGAGATACGCCTATTCACGAACGTACGCTCGGCCGTCGCAGTAAAGATACGCCGTTTACGTGAGCCATTTTCAGGCCTAAAAATATTCCACCAAAAAAGATGGCGCAGCCAATGTTAAGTATGGACGTCGGACCCGCGTCAAATTTTAAAATGTTTACGTCGTTTGCGTAAGTCGTCCGTGAATGGGGCTGGACGTAATTTACCTTCACGTCGAAACCAATACGTCCTTGCGGCGTACTTTGGAGCAATGCACACTGGGATACGTCCACGGACGGCGCATGCGCCGTTCGTAAAAAAGACGTCAATCACGTCGGGTCACGATTCATTAGCATAAAACACGCCCACCTCTTCACAATTTGAATTAGGCGCGCTTAGGCCGGCACATTTACGATACGCCGCCGTAACTTAGGACGCACGTGCTTTGTGAATACAGCGCTTGCCTCTCTAACTTACGGCGGCGTAGCGTATATGCGATACGCTACGCCTGCCTAACGTTAGGCTCATCTTCCTGAATCCAGCTATTAGTTTCCTGCGGCGCCGTTCACCAGTAACAAAAATTGCAATTTTTTACATAACATTTTGTTGGCCTTTTTCATATCAGTGCTGTTGTGCTCTTCCAGCCTCTGTCGGCCACTTCCTGTCTACATGCGCTCACTCAGTACCATAGACGTGCGATAGGCACCTTGGCCATGTGATGACAGTCTGATGACCCCTTGAGACAAGGGTGCTTTTTAAGAACTGGAGAGCCGGCTTTACGCCTAGAAATAGGTTAATTAAACCGGGCCAGAAAAAAAAAACAGATTCCCCCAAGGCTCTGTCACATTTGCTGCTGCTGAGTAAACAGCAGATGTCTCTGTTGTACAGCAGCTGCCTGTCTCTCCTCCTCCTCGCTCGGGCACATTACTGTACATCAAGAGGATAAGTACTGGTAATGAAGCCCTTTCAGTAGAGAGAAATAGGTTAATAGCATTGTTTATACGCCGGCCAGGCCAGAGCCGCTATAATGTTACTCTTAAGGCTGAAACAACGCTAACCGCATTATACGCTTCACGTGCTTTTCCAAAAGAGATCTTTTAAAAAGTTGCAAGATAGACAAAGAGCTAAGAGTCACCATATCCTGGCACTTAACCTATTCCATATACAGCAACCCGCGAGGAGATAATAGGATTTCTAAATTGGATGTATAGCGGTTTCCTACATATTTATTATGGTCAGAACTCAAAAAATAAAAATATATTTTTGGTTTGGTAAATATGAACTGTTGCAACATATTTTAGGTCGTGACACCAGGTGGAGCTGTAGTCCCTTTTTTACATGTGTAGCGTTGTATCACTCGCAGCTGCCCTGAAAGAAGCTGATTGTTTATGGAAACAGAAAGGGTTTGTTTACAATTGGGGGGGGGTGGTAAAAACACACGGCTGAGCTACAGCAAGGAAGACTCTACGCGTTTCACATGGATAAGCCCTGTTTCTTCATGGGTATAAAAAGATATATAAAACTGCTTGTGATGTCCTGTTGTTGTAACATAGGTGTACACAAATGAAAGTAAGGCAGTAAGTGCGGGAGTACTAAAAAAAAAAAGGAAGAACGTCAAATCATCTCAGCAATTGTACGGTTGAATGATGTCAAGTCATCGGGTGTCGGTGTAGAGTTAATATGTTTGATATACAAGATGTTGTTTTTAGGCTTTTACTGGATTGTCAGCATTTCTCAACCCTTTTTTTAGTCGTGGTACCATTTAAAAGTATGCAAAATTTCGAGGCATCCAAGTCTTAAATGTAAAAATATGTAAATGTTACTTATCATTAGGAAAGTTGAGCCTGGGACGATGCACACAACTGCCATGATGAAATTAATTTCACATCAGAAGCCCCCCGTCATATCAGAGGTCCCCTCATCACATCAGGAGCCCCCTTCTTTTTAGAGGTCCCCTCATCACATCAGGAGCCCCCTTCTTTTTAGAGGTCCCCTCATCAGATCAGAGGTCCCCTCATCACATCAGGAGCCCCCTTCATATCAGAGGTCCCCTCATCACATCAGAGGTACCCTCATTACATCAGAAGCCCCCTTCATATCAGAGGTCCCCTCATCACATCAGAGGTCCCCATATCACATCAGGAGCCCCCTTCATATCAGAGGTCCCCTCATCACATCAGAGGTCCCCCTTCACCCCAGAGATCCCCCTTCACATCAGAGATCCCCCTTCACATCAGAGGTCCCCTCATCACATCAGAGGTCCCCTCATCACATCAGAAGCCCCCCTTCATATCAGAGGTCCCCTCATCACATCAGAGGTCCCCATATCACATCAGAGGCCCCCCTTCACATCAGAAGCCCCCCTTCATATCAGAGGTCCCCTCATCACATCAGAAGGCCCCCTTCATATCAGAGGTCCCCCTTCACCCCACTGGTCCCCCTTCACATCAGAGATCCCCCTTCACATCAGAGGTCCCCTCATCACATCAGAAGCCTCCTTCATATCGGAGGTCCACTCATCACATCAGAGGTCCACTCATCACATCAGAGGTCCCCCTTCACCCCAGAGATCCCCCTTCACATCAGAGATCCCCCTTCACATCATAGGTCCCCTCATCACATCAGAAGCCCCCCTTCACATCAGAGGTCCCCTCATCACATCAGGGGTCCCCCTTCACCCCAGAGGTCCCCCTTCACCCTAGAGGTCCCCCTTCACCCCAGAGATCCCCCTTCACATCAGAGATCCCCCTTCACATTAGAGGTCCCCTCATCACATCAGAAGCGCCCCTTCATATCAGAGGTCCCCTCATCACATCAGAGGTTCCCCTTCACCCCAGAGACCCCTCCTTCACATTAGAGACCCCCCCCTTCACATCAGAGATCCCCCTTCACATACATTACAACCCCCCTCCCCTGACCCTGGGTAAATTGGGTCCCATGCTTATGATACCCCAGGGGAAGCCAGACGGCGCTCTGATTGAGAAACACTGGTCTTAGTAGTAATCCTGTATGGTAAGAGTTTTGGATGAGAAGCTTGCTGTCAATGAAATTGCATTTTGGTAAAGCTCCAGTACATGCCATTGTTGTATATGGGCTCTGCATTATTATTGTAAATTATTATTGAACCTCCCCAGCAGACAGGGATAGCAATAAAGACCCGACAGAGGTTCCTCACCTTCCACATTCCGTCCAAAGCAAAAAATATTTTAGGTTTAGACTGCTCTTAAAGAGCACCCAATGGCAGCCTCCAATCAGACTCCTTCTTTCATCAGCTGTCACAGTAGTGAGGTGTAGAAAGGTGAATTTTGATTGGTCGCTCCAGGTTCCTGCACTTTGCAGATTGCCCATTGCCTTACTGAATGAAGATATTTAAGTTCACAGTGATAAAGGGGGAAGGGGAGGGAACTCCTTTGCTCATTTTCAAGTAAAAATGGGTTAATTTCTGCTCTAAGGCTGTAGGAGGACATCCCCAGAGGCTGAACTAATGAAACTGCTGGTGCTGGTTGCAAAACAAATAGATAAATCAATGCTTCAGTTCACCTCGTGTGAGAGGAATGGCCGCCTGTTGCCTAGCAATATAAAGAACATTACTGTCGGCCTCCCAAAAGCCACTGTAAGCGTTAAGAAAATTTCTAGGATTCATTTATTTATTGGGTCCAAAATAGCAACCAAACGATAGGGCTGACGCCTGATAAATAAGGACGTGGTTCGCGTTCGCCGCCCACCACCATGGGTTTGAGGGTTGCCGTCCAAGCAACCTAATGCGGGAATACACCAGGCCGGTTTTTAAAAAAAAAACTTGATTCACGATTCAAATCAAGTTTTTTTTTCTGATGGACACCGCGCCGGTCCTAAGGAGCTGCCCGCAGCTCGCAGCGATCCTGGGAAAAGGCCAAGGACTAGGCCGAAGGCGCGGCCTCGCCTAAAAAATCCTGCCTGCAGCTCGCCGCGATCCTGGGAAAAGGCCGCGGACTAGGCCGAAGCTGCGGTCTCGCCTAAAAAATCCTGCCTGCAACACGCCGCGATCCTGGGAAAAGGCCGCGGACTAGGCCGAAGCCGAGGCCTCGCCTAAAAAATCCTGCCGGCAGCTCGCCGCGATCCTGGGAAAAGGCCGCGGACTAGGCCGAGGCCTCGCCTTAAAAAATCCTGCCCGCAAGCTCGCCGCGATCCTGGGAAAAGGCCGCGGACTAGGCCGAAGCCGTGGCCTCGCCTAAAAAACCCTGCCCGCAGCTCGCCGCGATCCTGGGAAAAGGCCGCGGACTAGGCTGAGGCCTCGCCTTAAATAATCCTGCCCGCAGCTCGCCGCCATCCTGGGAAAAGGCCGTGGACTAGGCCGAGGCCTCGCCTTAAAAAATCCTGCCCGCAAGCTCGCCGCGATCCTGGGAAAAGGCCGCGGACTAGGCCGAAGCCGTGGCCTCGCCTAAAAAATCCTGCCGGCAGCTCACCGCGATCCTGGGAAAAGTCATCGGACTAGGCCCGAAGCCGTGGCCTCGCCTAAAAAACCCTGCCCGCAGCTCGCCGCGATCCTGGGAAAAGGCCGCGGACTAGGCTGAGGCCTCACCTTAAATAATCCTGCCCGCGGCTCGCCGCGATCCTGGGAAAAGGCCGCGGACTAGGCCGAGGCCTCGCCTTAATTAATCCTGCCCGCAGCTCGCCGCGATCCCGGGAAAATGCAGCGTCTTTTTCACAGGATCGCGGCGAGCTGCGGGCAGGATTTTTTAGGCGAGGCCTAATGCAAGCAACCTAATGTGGGAATACACCAGGCCAGTTTTAAAAAAAAAAATACACCAGACCACTAACGGCAGCGGCGACGGATCTCCTCACAGGCAGCGGCGCCTTCCCGCTCACTTGCTGACTGCTTCCCCCGCCGGGCTGCGAGTGTCCCCACAGGCAGCGGAGCGGGCTGGCTGGCGGGCGGGCGTCAGTTTGCCGCCCCCCTAAAAGTGCCGCCTGGTACCATGGTACCACCCGGTCCCATCATAGGGCCGGCCCTGAATGGCAGCCATCCTAATTCTTTACAGTACAAGTTTTATAGAATAACTGAAGCGCACGTTTACCCCCGTTCCCATAATAACCCTCCAACACAGCGATTTGGGGGGAGTTTTGTGTAACTCTCTGCTATTATAATATTAAACCAGCTTTATCCATTTTGCCCTGGAAATGCTTTTCTAATGGTAGCATAAATTTTACTTGAGAACAACACACTTCTTTTTTGTTACAAATGTATTCAGTTAGAGGTGTTTTAAATAAATTTGCATAAAAGCACTTTAGAAGATTTTCAGATTATAACATAACGTTTTATATTGTATTCTTCAGTGTTTGAAATACACCTATTTGTTTCTATAGAGGAGAACCTTTCCAGGACTGGATTAGAGCCGAGAAACAATAAAACGAAGCCCCGCCCACTTAGTTGAGCCAAAACAATGTACAGTGGAACCTGGGATTGCGAGTAACGCGGTCGCATGCCATAGAAGTCCATGTGGAACAAAATATTTTCGTTTCCATTGACTTCTATGGGGAAACTCGCTTTGATATGCGAGTGCTTTGGATTACAAGCATTCTCCTGCAACGTATTATGCATACTACATAGCATACAATTATGTTAACAATATGTGAGGATAGGCGAAGTCTGCGTGGAATACATGTTGTATCTGCAGGTGTTATACATGAAAGTAGATTAATATTGTTTTTTTGGGGGGGTTTTGGATGGCGTTGGAACCCCTGCATTGTTGTTTGTATCTCTTCTCAGGAGATTAACCCTTTTTTTCTTGGTGACAATTATCAATGGGTAGAAAATTCTAAACTTACAATCGTTACAGGAATGAGAGGTGAGGGGGAAAGTC
This sequence comes from Rana temporaria, assembly GCF_905171775.1. Lineage (NCBI taxonomy): Eukaryota > Metazoa > Chordata > Amphibia > Anura > Ranidae > Rana > Rana temporaria. The sequence continues at coordinate 145,193,393 of NC_053498.1, read as the reverse complement.
TCCAGTGTAGACTCCTAATTTGGCGACACCTGAGGACCTTCCTTCACTTTGGTGACACCTGAGGACCTTTCCTCACTTTGGTGACACCTGAGGACCTTTCTTCACTTTAGTGACACCTGAGGACTTTCCCTCACTTTGGTGACACCTGAGGACCTTTACTCACTTTGGTGACACCTGAGGACCTTCCCTCACTTTGGTGACACCTGAGGACCTTTCTTTTCTTTGGTGACACCTGAGGACCTTCCGTCACTTTGGTGACAACTGAGGACCTTCCCTCACTTTGGTGACACCTGAGGACCTTTCCTCACTTTGGTGACACCTGGGGACCTTCCCTCACTTTGGTGGTGACACATGAGGACCTTTCCTCACTTTGGTGACACCTGGGGACCTTCCCTCACTTTGGTGGTGACACATGAGGACCTTCCCTCACTTTGGTGGCACCTGAGGACCTTCCCTCACTTTGGTGGTGACACATGAGGACCTTCCCTCACTTTGGTGGCACCTGAGGACCTTCCCTCACTTTGGTGACACCTGAGGACCTTCCCTCACTTTGGTGACACCTGAGGACCTTCCCCCACTTTGGTGACACCTGAGGACCTTCCCCCACTTTGGTGACACCTGAGGACCTTCCCTCACTTTGGTGACACCTGAGGACCTTCCCTCACTTTGGTGACACCTGGGGACCTTCCCTCACTTTGGTGGTGACACATGAGGACCTTCCCTCACTTTGGTGACACCTGAGGACCTTCCCTCACTTTGGTGACACCTGAGGACCTTCCCTCACTTTGGTGACACCTGAGAACCTTTCCTCACTTTGACACCTGAGGACCTCCCTCACTTTGGTGACACCTGAGGACCTTCCCTCACTTTGGTGACACCTGAGGACCTTCCCTTACTTTGGTGACACCTGAGCACCTTCCCTCACTTTGGTGACACCTGAGAGAACCTTTCCTCACTTTGGTGACACCTGAGGACCTTCCCTCACTTTGGTGGTGACACATGAGGACCTTCCCTCACTTTGGTGACACCTGAGGACCTTCCCTCACTTTGGTGACACCTGAGGACCTTCCCTCACTTTAGTGACACCTGAGAACCTTTCCTCACTTTGGTGACACCTGAGAACCTTTCCTCACTTTGGTGACACCTGAGGACCTTCCCTCACTTTGGTGACACCTGAGGACCTTCCCTCACTTTAGTGACACCTGAGAACCTTTCCTCACTTTGGTGACACCTGAGGGCCTTTCCTCACTTTGGTGACACCTGAGGACCTTTCCTCACTTTGGTGACACCTGAGGCCCTTTCTTCTCTTTCGTGACACCTGAGGACCTTCCCTCACTTTGGTGACAACTGAGGACCTTTCCTCACTTTGGTGACAACTGGGGACCTTCCCTCACTTTGGTGGTGACACCTGAGGACCTTCCCTCACTTTGGTGACACCTGAGGACCTTCCCTCACTTTGGTGGTGATACATGAGGACCTTCCCTCACTTTGGTGACACCTGAGGACCTTTCCTCACTTTGGTGACACCTGAGGACCTTTCTTCTCTTTGGTGACACCTGAGGACCTTCCCTCACTTTGGTGACACCTGAGGACCTTCCCTCAATTTGGTGACACCTGAGGAACTTTCCTCACTTTGGTGACACCTGAGGACCTTCCCTCACTTTGGTGACACCTGAGGACCTTCCCTCACTTTGGTGACACCTGAGGACCTTTCCTCACTTTGGTGACACCTGAGGACCTTTCTTCTCTTTGGTGACACCTGAGGACCTTCCCTCACTTTGGTGACACCTGAGGACCTTCCCTCACTTTGGTGACACCTGAGGACCTTTCCTCACTTTGGTGACACCTGAGGACCTTCCCTCACTTTGTAGATCAGCCTTTCTCAACCTTTTCAACATGTTGGAATCCTTGAAATAGCATTCCAGTTTTAGGGAACCTCTGCCAAAAATGACTAAATGTATATGTAAATGTATAAAAAAAACAAAAAAAAACGTATATACTCACTAGAGAGAATTGTTTCAGGATGGAGAAGAGACCGTTAAAAATTTCACACACACATATGTGTTGGAGCTTTGAGGTGCACACCCTAATGCACAGCTGTCAAACACAAGGCCCCCGGGCCTAATCCGGCCCTCTAGGCCATTTCTTGTGGCCCTCGCACCTCTCCTGCAGCTCCAGCTTCTTACTTTCTGCTTTTAAGCAATGCATGCAGCTCCTTCCCAGCAGCAGCATAAGGAAAGGGGGGTACACTGTGATGTAAGGGAGAGTGGGGGACTCAAGTTCTGACATCTAATGTAAGGGGAGGGGATGCGCTGGACATCTAATCTTACTGATACAACCAGCCCTCTGCTGATGCAGCCCACGATGAAATTGAGTTTGATACCCCTGCCTTAATGCAAAAGGCTGCAGACACCTATGAAAACAACTAGTATGACTGTGGAAGTAGGGGGTGGAGCGGACCAGTCCTGGGACAAGATCACCCAGTGCCCAGGGCAAAGATGCCAAATTGTGGCAAGCTGATGAGGAGGAGGGGGAGAGAGAGCACAGCCTCCACCTCATTCCAGCTCTCTTCTTTTCTGCTTGCTGCTTTTAGCGCTGGGCTGACAGAAGTAGTGACGCCGCTGTCACTACTCCTGTCAGCCTTATAGTAGAAGGTGCCCCCATCCCTACAATAGACGCTGCGCCCATGATCGACCTCCCTTCTGCCCACCCATTGTCCCGTCCCCCATGACATTTGGTGGAGTAAAGTTCTTTTAAGCAGGCTTATATATGGAGAGAAAGGAACAATCACTGTGTGGTCCTACTAAGCAGAAAGCACGGTCTCCCTATACAGCCTTCCCCATATACAGATACAATCAAAGGTAATCCGATTTATTTTTTAGATTTTTAGATCCTAAAACTGGGACAGTAGATTGCTCTAAAACGTAATAGTCTTTGGAACCAACCAGTAAGTATAAATCTGTGTAATATCCACACATATTGAAACAAACTCATGTTTTCTACTGAAACGCGTTTTATGAGTCACGTTTTTTACGATCGGAAAATAATACGATGCGCGGTGTAAGCATAAAGTGTCGTTAAGCAGATGCTGAGACCCTTTCTGTAGGCTAATTATCTGCCTTGTTTTACACCCGCAGCACGCACTGCACAGACTCCGATCGTGGGTTGCATAACGAAAGCGCCCCAGCAATTCCCACCACATATATGGAGCAAGTGGCTTTACAACACCTAGAAATAGCAGCCGCTCTGATGGATTTGGAAGAGACTTCCGACGTCATTTTGGAAACCTAATCATTTTAATTTTTTTGTAGAATTGCTCTCTTTATGAGTTTGGTATTTATTTATTTTTTGATTATTTTAAATGTTAAAACATTTTTATTCTATTTTTTTTTTGTAGAATTGCTCTCTTTATGAGTTTGGTATTTTTTTTTTTTTTTTATTATTTTAAATGTTAAAACATTTTTATTTTATTTATTTTTTGTAGAATTGCTCTCTAAGGCCCAGATTCACAAAGACTTACAAAGGCGTATCTCCAGATACGTCGTCGTAAGTCCGAATGGCCGCCGTCGTATCTATGCGCCTGATTCATAGAATCGGTTACGCATAGATTTGGCCAAGATACGAGCGGCGTAAGTCTCCTACGCCGTCGTATCTAAGTTGCATATTTACGCTGGCCGCTAGGTGGCGCTTCCGTCGATTTACGCGTCAAATATGGTAATGAGCTAGATACGCCGATTCTCAAACGTACGTGTGGCCGGCGCATTTTTTTACGTCGTTTTCGTAAGGCTTTTTTTGGCGTATAGTTACCCCTGCTCTATGAGGCGTAGATGAGGCGTACTAATGTTAGGTATGGACGTCGGAACAGCGTCGAATTTTTCACGTTTAACGTCGTTTGCGTAAGTTGTCCGTGAATGGGGCTGGACGTAAGTTACGTTCACGTCAACTAGGCATTGAGCGGGCACAATTTAATTTGAAAATTCGACGTGATACTGAGCATGCGCACGTATGCGCCGTTCGATAAAAGCGTCATTTACGTGGAGTCACAATAAATTTACATAAAACACGCCCACAACTTCCACATTTGAATTAGGCGGGCTTACACCGGCCAATTTACGCTACACCGCCGCAACTTACGGAGCAAGTGCTTTGTGAATACTGCACTTGCCAGTCAAAGTTGCGGAGGCGTAGCGTAAATACGATGTGCTACGCCCGCACACAAATACGCATTCCTTACGAGAATCTGGGCCTAAATGTTTATAGGTTTATGAGTTTGGTATTTTTTTGGTATTATTTTAAATATTTAATTATTTTTTCTCGTAAGGCCGTCCCTATCCAGGGCAAGCCAACTTGGGCAGGGGCGGCAATTTACATATTTTAAAAAATCACAGCCTGAAAAATGGGTTTCGTTTTTGGGATGTTGCAGAGAGACATAGGCGCCCACCCTAATGCCCAGACACATCCAACACACCCCAGGACTTTTTTTGCCAGCAGATGTGCAGGTTCTCTATTTCAGCACCTTGGGTAATAAACAATGGCAGCGCTGCTACTCTTGCTAGTGGGACTACTTTTATGTTCAGCCCCTGATCGCGGAGTGAGCAGGCAAGAGGCCGCATTTGCCGATGCTACTTCTATAGTTCCGGCTACAGCACCCCTGACAGCTGAATATCACTCCGCTCCCTGCTTTCAGAGGTGCTGTGGCAGGAACTATAGAAGTAACAACAGGGCTGAATTAACCCCACTGATTTTGGCACCTACCCGCTGCCACCGCGGGGCTTCCGCAGCCCACCACTGCCCTTTTGTCAGCAGCAGAGAAAACATTGTTTGCCGGAACCAACCCAGGCAGAGGAGGATGTGACTTTCTCCTCTCTGCTCTGCCTGCCTTGCAGTGACTACCGACAAATTCAATGTAATATACTGAGGTGAGGGAGACCCGCCAATCTCCTCTCTGATGCAGAATTTGGCGGGAAAACTGTCTCTCTCCTCGGGTTCCTGTCTGGCTGAGTCAGTCGGGGCTTTCACAGATGAAGGACAGGTGGGAGGAGCAGGAAGAGGAAGAGACCATCACAGTGCACCCTCCATCTCTTTCCCCCTGTCCAGCAGACAGCACAGCTCTCCCTGGGGATGACTGAAAATGTCAGCCTTTACCTGTGAGTACTCTCCTTCATTCTCTGCCTTTTCCACTATACAATTCTGTGCTGTAAACCTGCCCTGTACTTTGTATTGAGAGAGAAAGTAAAATTCTTCAACAGGTTAGGAATTCCTGGGACTTCTGAGGTGTTACATAAATGGATTCCACATACACATTATATCCTGTTAAAATCATTATTTTTTAATAACATACAGCGTGTGTGTATATGGAATACATCTATGGAGCGCCTCAGGAGTCCCAGGTATTCCTAAACTATCAAAAAGCTTATCATAATAATACAGCCCAACTCCAGGACAGTAAAAATGTCCATCATCACATACCATACAGAGACATTAACCCTGTATGGTATGATGGGGAGGTTGGAGTGTGACCACAGCTAGTAACTTAAAGCGGGGGTTCACCCAAAAAAAAAAAAATTAAAATTAGATCTAGCATACTAATGATACTAAGGACATTTATTTTCGGGAGGTCATTTTTTTTTTCTCTGTACATACCTTTATATTCTGATTTTGTCCAGGGCTTCCGGGTTCCGATGACTGCGGGACTGGGCGTTCCCATCCTTCGGTTCGATGATTGACGGCTTGTGAAACAGGTCCCCTGTCGCACAACGCGCGTCAACAGATTTCCGGAAATAGCCGAGCTGCGAGTCGGCACTATATGGCGCCTGCACAGTCAGCCCTACACGGCGGGCGCAGGCACCGTATAGTGCCGACTCGCAGCTCGGCTATCTCCGGGAATCTGGTGACGCGCGTTGTGCGACAGGGGACCCGTTTCACAAGACGTCAATCATCGAACCGAAGGATAGGAACGCCCAGTCCCGCAGTCATCGGAACCCTAATGCTGGGATAGGAACGCCCAGTCCCGGAGTCATCGGAACCCTGAGGCTGGGATAGGAACGCCCAGTCCCGGAGTCATCGGAACCCTAAGGCTGGGATAGGAACGCCCAGTCCCGGAGTCATCGGAACCCTAAGGCTGGGATAGGAAAGCCCAGTCCCGGAGTCATCAGAACGCGGAAGCCCTGGACAAAATCTGGATATAAAGGTATGTACGGAGAAGGGAAGAGCAGCCCACAGCAAAAAAATAATCAACCCGTGGTAGCAGCAAACCCATGGAACCTCAACCCTAAAAATGAGTTCCAGTTTAGGAAATGATAACTATGTTGGGCACACGCCCATTTACAAAAAAATATATATATTTGCAGAGTTTCCCTTTAATTGTGTATTTGGCTGTGTATTTCGAACAGATGCACAGCGAGAGGAAAGTCCAAGAAAACAAATAGATGGCCATAAGACCCCATTCACACCTTCGCGTTTTGTCGCATGTAGCGCGACGCGAACAAACGCCAGAGGGACGAAAAGCAATGAAAGTCAATGGGGATGGTTCACATCTGAACGCTGATGCGCCTGACGCGCATCGCCTGTAGTCAAAAGAAGTTCTGGACCCTTTTCTGTCGCGCAATACGCGCGATATGCGCGTATTTGAGCGTTTTTGGTTTTCCATTGAAATCAATGTAAAACGCCAGATACGCGCGTATTGCGCGACAACAAGCGTTTGCTACAGGCGTTTTGTCAATAGAACTTGTCGCCCATGCAGAAGATTTAAAAAATCTCCCAACATAGCAACAAGTGATGAAAAGATGATAGTTTTTCCTATTGGCTAAAAAAAAAACGTCTAAGTACAAAAACGTCGGACAACGCTGTATGCAAACGCGCATATTAGCATGAATACGCGCGAAAAAAACGCCTAAAAAAAACGCCGGAAAACGACGCTATTGCCTACGCCTAGGTGTGAATGCAGCCTTAATAGATTTGTAAGCAGAAGTAAATATTGATCAGTTGTGAATCACACGGTGCTATGAGAAGGTAAAGAATATTTTCTCATTAGAGGAGAACCATCTGCATTGTTTTATAGTAAACTTACCGACAGACTGTCATTATATTAGGTGTTTTTTCTTGCTAATAACAAGATTTCCTCCCATGCAATGTATATTTTTTCCACTTAAAGTGATACTAAAGGTTCAAATTTTATTATTTAAAGAGGAGGTTCTCCTTAAAAAAAATATACCGTATATACTCGAGTACAAGCCGAGTTTTTCAGCACATTATCTTGCGCTGAAAATGCCCCCCTCGGCTTATACTCGAGTCACCTTTTTGCGCCTGATCTCCCAGGACTTTGGGGACCCGGTACTGGTCCTCTGGATCCCAAACTTGGCACACATATAGCCCCACTCTTCCTCTACAAGTGTGCTAAGTTTTATGTCCAGAAGACCTACGGCCGGGGAGCACCGATTTTTCAAATCCGGGTACCCCTTCCCTAGACTCCGATGTTAAACGGTAATTTCTCTGGTAACTTTGCGGACCCGTTACCGATTGGCTGTAGGTCTCCTGAACCCGGATCTTGGCACACATGTAGCCCCACACTTCCTCTACAAGTGTGCAAAGTTTGTTATCCGAGGGACCTACGGCCGGGGAGCACAGACTTTTCAAACCCGGGCACCCCTTCCATAGACTCCCATGTTAAACTGTCATTTCTCTGGTGACTTTGGGGAACCGGTACCGGCCGGTCGTAGGTCACAGTGGGAAAAGTATAGACTTGTGTCCATGGGCGTTTCTTTTTTCAAACGGGGGGGGGGGTTAAAAGCGCCGAATAGCGCAGCTAAAATTATGGTAAAGCGCTGTTTTTTTGCGGCACTTTACTGATAACGCGGCCAGCTGACAGTGTGAAATAGCTCTTGAGATAATTCAGCTTCACTCCATGCCCATATAAATATAGCCTAGAGAATGTAAAGACCCCCCCCCCCACTTCAGCACAGGTAGATCCCCCCTTCAGCACAGACCCCTCTATTCAGCACAGATGGACCCCCCATTCTGCACAGACCCCCCATTCAGCACAGACCCCTCCATTCAGCACAGACCCACCCCCCTTCAGCACAGATGGACCCCCTTTAAGTACAGACCCCCCCTTCAGCACAAATGGACCCCCCCCTTCAGTACATACCCCCTTTCAGCACAAACCCCCCCTTCAGCACAGACAGACCCCCCCCTACCCCCATCCTATTCAGTACCTCAGATCAGCACGGCACAGCAGGTTCCCTCCCCCTGTTTACACTGGAGGGGGAGGCGGCTTCACTCTGCTCGCTGTGCCTGTGTGACATCTGGCCAGGGACCGCTCAGACAGCCCGCGGCCGCGAGAGAAGGGGATGGTTGGTCAGGTGCAGTGGTGCCCCCCTTGCCCTATGGAGCGGACGCCCATGCTTGTGTCTGAATAGTAAATTAGGAATCCCTTGCACACTTATGGTCACAGTGTGGGTGGACGCAGCGTGGTGCGGTGGCAAATATACACACTCTGTAATTGAAAGAACTGCCGACCAAGTTCTTTTTAACCTCCTCCTTCCTGTGGTCGAGGTAAAGATATTTTAGAGAGAAATTGGAGAAAGCACAGTAGACCTGTAACGGGTATAAAATGTGAAAAATAGGTGAATTTGGCCTTCAGAAGCGAGGAAAAATATCCGTCTGAAGTGAGATCTTCCCAGTTGGTTAGCCGAGGTGACATGTGCATAGATTTGATATACGGCACTATTTAATACCTTTCAATACTGCAGTGTTCATATGTGCATAGCATGGCCTTGAGCGGGAAGCTCTATAGTTTTAATGCATTCTCACAGTGGGGCTTACTGTACCTTCGTACAGAGACATCTGTTAGGCAGGGTAACAGATGCATTCATTTATTCTTCGAGAAGGGAACAGAGGAGCTCAGCGATATATTTTTGGGGGATGAATAAGTTGGCTGAGAAAATAGCCACGGCTTTAAATGATGAACACGCCGTATTAAAAAAACATCGCTGTTTGTTTATCGCTTTAAAGTAGGTGTTCCTCTGTGTCTGGTATGAATTAATAAAGTGTGGGTGGGGCCTGCCTGGCCCCTCCCACAGCTCTGCTCTCCCTCCTTGTGCAGGGTGACTGGTGTTGTCTTCACCCCTCCTGTTGTTTTCTGTAGTGGGTGGAGCCTGATTGGCCCCTCCTACAGCTCTGATCTCCCTCCTTGCGCAGGGTGACTGGTCCTGCCTCCACCCCCTCCTGTAGTTTTCTGTAATGGGTGGCACCTTCTGGGTCCCTCCCACCATTCTGCTCTCCCTGTTTGTGCAGGGTGACTGTTCTTGTCTCTGCCCTTTCGTAGTTTTCTGTAGTGGGTGGGGCCTGCTGGGTTTTCTGTAGTGGATGGAGTCTGCTGGGTTTTCTGTAGTGGGTGGGGCCTGCTGGGTTTTCTGTAGTGGGTGGGGCCTGCTGGATTTTCTGAAGTGGGTGGAGCCTGCTGGGGTTTCTGTAGATGGTGGGGCCTGCTGGGTTTTTATGTAGTGGGTGGGGCCTGCTAGGTGTTCTGTAGTGGATGGAGCCTGCTGGGTTTTCTGTAGTGGGTGGAGCCTGCTGGGTTTTCTGTAGTGGGTAGGGCCTGCTGGGATTTCTGTAGTGGGTGGGGCCTGCTGGGCTTTCTGTAGTGGGTGAAACCTGTTGGACCCCTCCCATCGCTCAGTTCTCACTCCTTGTGCAGGGTGACTGGTCTTGTTTCTGCCCCCTCCTGTAGTTGTCTGTGGGTGGGGCCTGTTGGGCTTTCTGAAGTGGGTGGAGCCTGCTGGGTTTTCTGTAGTGGGTGGGGCCTGCTGGGTTTTCTGTAGTGGGTGGGGTCTGCTGGGTTTTCTGTAGTGGGTGGGGCCTGCTGGGTTTTCTGTAGTGGGTGGAGCCTGTTGGATCCCTCCCACCGCTCTGCTCTTTGCACAGGCTATGTACAGCACTGTGATGATGTCACGGCTACATTTACAGAGTAAAAACCGGGTTCTCAAAGGCTTTTTATTGCACATAAAGTGAACGTATTGTATATCCTTTATGCCTTTTGGAATATATACATCTAGATAAAAGTTCAAAATTAAAAATGTCTGACAGGCTCGCTTTAAAGACGCTGTAAAAATGGTGTTTGCCTTGTACTTTGACTTACAGCCGACCCAGCATAATTTTATTAGAAATTTTGCTGAAAGATAAATATAAAAGTGGTAATAGAGAATTCCCGGAGCTCATGAACGGGGGACAGAGCGGAAACACTGCAGACTTATTTAATGTTCCTCTTGTATGGTGAGTGGTCCCTTTGGTGCCTCGCGTAAAAGTTTAGCCAGAGAGAATTTTCAAACTTTGGAACGCGATGAAATGACGGAACGCACCAGTGACCGCCAACACGTGCCGCCGTCTGCATATATTCATGTCACCCCGACTCGCTTAATAAGACTTCTTCATCTCAGAAAGTAAAAAAGAAGAAAGTTTCCGAAGGACTGAAACATTTCATTCAGCCTGATACCTTAAAGCGGTATTATTCCCAAAAACAAAGATTTATTATATTGCATCTTACCAATTCTTAGATGTGATGGCTGCATTTGTTTTCTTTTTTTTTTGTTTAACCCTGCAAGGTAAAGGCATAATGTGCTAGTACAGGGTTTGACAAGTTTGCTTGGAATCTAGGAGCCAGCTAAAAAAGTTAGGAGCCAGAAAACGCACCCCGTCCCGACGAGCTTGCGCGCAGAAGCGCATATGTAAACGGTGTTCAAACCACACATGTGAGGTAACGCCGCGATTGGTAGAGCGAGAGCAATAATTCTAGCCCTAGTCCTCCTCTGTAACTCAAAACATGCAAGATTTTTTTAAACGTCTCCTATGAAGATTTTAAAGGGTAAAAGTTTGTCGGCATTCCACGAGTGGACGCAATTTTGAAGCGTGACATGTTGGGTATGAATTTACTCGGCATGTTTTTTTTTCAGCTCTTTACCGCCACCCTGTGGGCAACTTCTGCTATTGTTGTCTGATCTTTAGCATTGGTTCTGAGCATGCGTGTTTGTACTTTGGACTTTAGTCCGATGGATTTGTGTACACACGATAGGATTTGCTCCATCGGACATTTGTTGCCGGAAAGTTTGTCTGCTCTCACAGCGAACATTTGTCCTATGAAAAAGCGAAAAAGTTTGTCCGATGGAGCGTGCACACGGTCGGATTTGACCGCAAAAACAGGTCCGTTGGAGGTTTGTTGTCAAAAAGTCTGATCGTGTGTATGGGGCCTTAACACTAGGGACGATCCGCCCTATTGGCTCACTAGGCAAGCTGCTTAGGGCCCCGCAAAGCTGCGGAGGGCCCCCCGAATTACTAAATTACTAGAGGCCCCGCCTGGTGAGAAGTAATTTTCGGGCCCTCACCCCACTTCAGAATTCGCTGGCTGCATGGGAAAAGAGGTAAAAAGTCAGTACGCCCCGCTTCTCACTTTAATGTAAGATGTAATTTCCGACAGCAGAACACGCCAAGCCCCCCCCCCCCCCCCCGCTTCTCACTTTAATGTAATATGTAATTTTGCTTAGGGCCCCAGGGAGGTCAGGATCGGCACTGCTTAACCCAGGGTTTGACAAATTTGCTTGGAATCTAGGAGCCAGCTAAAAAAGTTAGGAGGCAGAAAACTCACCCCGTCCCGACGAGCTTGCGCGCAGAAGCGAACACATACGTGAGCAGCGCCCGCATATGTAAACGGTGTTCAAACCACACATGTGAGGTATCGCCGCGATTGGTAGAGCGAGAGCAATAATTCTAGCCCTAGACCTCCTCTGTAATTTAAAACATGCAACCTGTAGATTTTTTTAAACGTCGCCTATGAAGATTTCAAAGGGTAAAAGTTTGTCGCCATTCCACGAGCGGACGCAATTTTGAAGCGTGACATGTTGGGTATGAATTTACTTGGCGTAACATTATCTTTAATAGTATTAAAAAAAAAATGGGGATAACTTTACTGTTGTCTTATTTTTTAATAAAAAAAAAGTGTAATTTTTTCCCAAAAAAGTGCGCTTGTAAGACCGCTGCGCAAATACGGCATGACAGAAAGTATTGCAACGATCGCCATTTTATTCTCTAGGGTGTTAGGATAAAAAATATATATAATGTTTGGGGGTTCTAATTAGAGGGAAGAAGATGGCAGTGAAAATAGTGAAAAATGACAATAGAATTTCTGTTTAACTTGTAATGCTTAACTTGTAATACCACCGGCCACCACCAGATGGCGCCAGCTCACACAAGGAAGAGCTGGGGACTTCACAAAAAAAAATAAAAAAATTTGCCCACCTTCCAAGCCAAGTCGCCAGGATGCTATTTCTAGTCACCATGGCGACCTGGCGCCCAGGATTTGTCGAGCCCTGGCTTAACACTAACATCTAACACTCACTCCCCCCCCCCACCAGACTGATAATGCTGATGTCCAAAGGTGCCCCCTGTACTCCTTCATCCAGAGTCGATAAGAGTCAGGGAAAAAGGCCTTAAAAAAAAAATGAATGCAGCCACCACATCTAATAATTGTCAAGCTGCAATATATTACATTTTTGGTGTTGGGTTTAACACCGCTTTAAATACCCACAGCGCCCCCCCACAATGGCGGAAATGTGACCTTTGTGACCCCGGTCGTTCCCCAGTTCTGGAAGTCTCAGCAGACTTCGGGTGTCCAGGTCTCTGCAGCAAAGTTAAGAGGCGCAGAGAGCAGGCAGGCTAGGACCAAATCATTTTAATGTGACAGGTTCTCTTTAACTGTCTAGGAATAGAAGAATACAGTATTAGCAGATAAATGAACGCTGGTTTTGTATGGAAGAAGGCTGAGGTTTGTTTTAGGAATTCCTCAATGGGAACAGAGGATGGCTCAATGTCAGAGCCAGATTGAGCTGGCATGGCATTGCCGTATGAAGTGGCAATCGTTGCGCTGTAAGTTCTGAGCTTTGTCTTGGCACTGAAGCCGGCATCAAACGCCAGTGCCACCAAATGAGTGCAATAACATTCGTTCAGTAGCCTTTAGTTCACAAATAAAGCTGGAGCGACTTCATGAATCCGGAGGCAAGCAAGCCAGTCCTTGTGCCGGGAGTCAATTGTATCCATGATTGCATTAAAGCTTTGTGAGCTCTCGTTTCTGAATAATGTCCGGGCAATCCGGACGAAGAATCATTGGTGTCAGTGGGAGGAATAGTGTCCCATCATTGGTGTCAGTGGAAGGAATAGTGTCCCATCATTGGTGTCAGTGGAAGGAATAGTGTCCCATCATTGGTGTCAGTGGAAGGAATAGTGTCCCATCATTGGTGTCAGTGGGAGGAAAAGTGTCCCATCATTGGTGTCAGTGGGAGGAAAAGTGTCCCATCATTGGTATCAGTGGGAGGAATAGTGTCCCATCATTGGTGTCAGTGGGAGGAATAGTGTCCCATCATTGGTGTCAGTGGGAGGAATAGTGTCCCATCATTGGTGTCAGTGGGAGGAATAGTGTCCCATCATTGGTGTCATTGGGAAAAATAGTGTCCCATCATTGGTATCAGTCGGAGGAATAGTGTCCCTTCATTGGTATCAGTCGGAGGAATAGTGTCCCTTCATTGGTGTCAGTGGGAGGAATAGTGTCCCTTAATTTGTGTCAGTGGGAGGAATAGTGTCCCATCATTGGTGTCAGTGGAAGGAATAGTGTCCCATCATTGGTGTCAGTGGGAGGAATAGTGTTCCATCATTGGTGTCAGTGGGAGGAATAGTGTTCCATCATTGGTGTCAGTGGGAGGAATAGTGTCCCATCATTGGTGTCAGTGAGAATAGTGTCCCTTCACTGGTGTCAGTGGGAGGAATAGTGTCCCATCATTGGTGTCAGTGGGAGGAATAGCGTCCCTTCATCTGTGTCAGTGGGAGGAATAGTGTCCCATCATTAGTGTCAGTGGGATGAATAGTGTCCCTTCATTGGTGTCAGTAGGAGGAATAGTGTCCCTTTATTGGTGTCAGTGGGAGGAATAGTGCCCCATCATCAGACACAGAGGGGTAGGGGTGGGGGGAAGAGGAACAGATGGAGCCCTCTCAGACACTCTCAGCTTAGACAACTGCAGCCAGCAACCCTGCTGGGAGGCCATAGTCCAGTCGGAATAATGTGTTCAGGTTTCATGAAGTTTAAAACCCAGACACATGCAGGGCAGCAATCACAAATTTTGGGGCCCCTTACACAGCTTTAGGCAGGGCCCCCCTGGAGCAGAGAACGGGGGGGGGGAGGAGGGGCTGATGAAAAAACCCCAAGTGTAATCTCTTCTCTCCTGACGCGAGATAATAAGCGGGGGGCCTGGGGACCATCGGGCCCCTTACAGGTGTAATGCAAAAAAAAAAATGGGAGGGGGGCCAGCCGGGCCTGAAAGGGCCACCATCTGGTCCCTTACAGGTGTAATGCAGAAAAATAAATAAATAAATAAAAAATGGGAGGGGGGCTAGCCAGGCCTAAAAGAGCCACCATCGGGTCCCTTACAGGTGTAATGCAAAAAATAAATAAAAAACTTGGAGGGGGGGCCAGCCAGGCCTGAAAGAGCCACCATCGAGCCCCTTACAGGTGTAATGCAAAAAAATAAAATAAATAGAAAGCGGGAGGGGGGCTAGCCGGGCCCCTTTAGTACCCTTCGGCCCCCTTACAGGTGTAATGCAATAAATAAATAAATACATAAAAACGTGAGGGGGGCCAGCCAGGCCTGTAAGTGGGCCTGAAAGAGCCACCATCGGGCCCCTTACAGGTGTAATGCAAAAAATAACTAAATAAAAAACGGGAGGGGGTCCAGCTGGGCCCCTTAGGACCATCGGGCCCCTTACAGGTGTAATGCAAAAAATAAATAAAAAAAACGGAAGAGGGGCCAGCCAGGCCTGTAAGTGGGCCTGAAAGAGCCACCATCGGGCCCCTTACAGGTGTAATGCAAAAAAAAAAAAAAAAAATGGGAGGGGGGCCAGCCGGGCCTGTAAGGGGGCCCTGGGGACCATCGGGCCCCTTACAGGTGTAATGCAGAAAAATAAATAAATAAAAAAAACGGGAGGGGGGCCAACCAGGCATGAAAGAGCCACCATCGGGCCCCTTACAGGTGTAATGCAAAAAAAATAATAAATAAAAAAGGGGAGGGGGCCAGCCGGGCCCCTTAGGACCATTGGGCCCCTTACAGGTGTAATGCAAAAAATAAATAAATAAAAAACGTGAGGGGGGCCAGCCGGGCCTGTAAGGGGGCCCTGGGGACCATCAGGCACCTTACAGGTGTAATGTAAAATAAATAAATAAATAAAAAACGGGCGGTGACCAGCCGGGCCCCTGGGGACCATCAGGCCCCCCCTTACAGGTGTAATGCCTGTACCCCCCCAAACCCGAACTGTCCGGGTGAATCCTGGACAGGTGGCAACCCTAGTTCCAGGCCAAGAAACTACAAGAGAAGCATTACCACCAAAGAACCAGTATTTATTAAAGGGAAAGGTCAGCAATGGCCATCTCCATACATCACCAGTACAAGCTACAGCGATTATTTCCCATTGGTTGCCCGGTTTTCCTCGCACTCTACACACAGCCTTTAGACTTTTTCCTTTATCAAACATTCTTAAAAGATTCTCCTTCACACCAACCAACGATCTAAAGAGAAACATGAAATGAAAGCGATCCGAGCCTTGACAGCGAACAGGGGGGGGGGGGGGGAGGGGGAAGCAAACAAACAACGCCGGCCGTCCTTTTTAAATGGAGAAAATACACATCTAAAGTAGTGGAAGTGAAGCCTTTCAGGCCGTCTATTTACAAAATCAGCAATCCAAAAATAAAACTAAATCAAAGAGACGAGCGGAATTGAAGTAAAAGCCCTGCTCCGTCTGCCGCGCTAAATTTCCAAAGCGAAAAAATCATTTCCACGTATCCGAGGAACAAACAGAAACAGAAAATGTTCTCCAACAAAAAAAATTCATATTTATGACCGGGAAATAAAAGTTTCCGAATACCTGATATTACTCTGAAAATTGAACACGTTGCGGCTTTACATCACGTCTCAGCAGACAAATCTCACGGGGTTGTTTATGCGCCGCTCGTCCGCGCCGCGTCTTTTCCGACCGCTGGAAAAAAAGACATTAATAAGATTGTGTTCAATGTGTATTATTTTCTTATCAGAAGTCTATTCTGACCGCCAAGTTCATCTCGGGCTGAAAATTGATGGGCGCCATCTTCTTGTTTTCAACTATTACCTTGTATTGGACTTTTTTTTTTTTACGGACCACCGAGAAGTGTCATTTTAGTAAATATTACAGCTGAACGCCAGGCAAACCGCCAAATGAAATCCATAGAAGAGATCCGTTTTACCTGCCAAAGACTTTGCGTTTCTGTCCATCCTGTCCTGAGGCTTAAACGGCTCTGCCACACAGCACAGTCCTCTCTGCCACACAGCACAGTCCTCTCTGCCACACAGCACAGTCCTCTCTGGCAGGGCAGGTGACCTGGTTTTCCTCTACTGCATTTCAAAACTTGTAGGTCTTGTCCCTTCCCCCCAGAGCAGGAGATCTGGGGAGAAATAGTGTCCCATTGTTGGTATCTGGGGGAGGAATAATGTCCCATTGTTGGTATTAAAAGGAGAAACAGTGTCCCATTGTTTGTATCTGGGGAGACATAGTGTCCTATTGTTGGTATTAAAAGGAGAAATAGTGTCCCATTGTTGGTATCTGGGGATAAATAGTGTCCTATTGTTGGTATCTGGGGGATAAATAGTGTCCCATTGTTGGTATCTGGGAGATAAATAGTGTCCTATTGTTGGTATCTGGGGGATAAATAGTGTCCCATTGTTGGTATTAAAAGGAGAAACAGTGTCCCATTGTTTGTATCTGGGGAGACATAGTGTCCTATTGTTGGTATTAAAAGGAGAAATAGTGTCCCATTGTTGGTATCTGGGGATAAATAGTGTCCTATTGTTGGTATCTGGGGGATAAATAGTGTCCCATTGTTGGTATCTGGGGATAAATAGTGTCCTATTGTTGGTATCTGGGGGATAAATAGTGTCCCATTGTTGATATCTGGGGATAAATAGTGTCCCATTGTTTGTATCTGGGGATAAATAGTGTCCCATTGTTTGTATCTGGGGGAGGAATGGTGTCCCATTGTTGGTATCTGGGGAGACATAGTGTCCCATTTTTGGTATCTGGGGGAGGAATAGTGTCCCATTGTTGGTATCTGGGGGAGAAATAGTGTTCCATTGTTTGTATCTGGGGATAAATAGTGTCCCATTGTTGGTATCTGGGGAGACATAGTGTCCCATTTTTGGTATCTGGGGGAGGAATAGTGTCCCATTGTTGGTATTAAGGGGAGACATAGTGTCCCATTTTTGGTATCTGATGGAGAAATAGTGTCCCATTGTTGGTATCTGGTAGAGAAATAGTGTCCCATTGTTGGTGTCAGAGGTAGGAATTGTGCCACATTGTTGGTATTAAGGGGAGAAATAGTGTCCCATAGTGTCCCACATAGTGTCCCATTGTTTGTATCTGGGGATAAATAGTGTTCCATTGTTTGTATCTGGGGATAAATAGTGTCCCATTTTTGGTATCTGGGGGAGGAATAGTGTCCCATTGTTGGTATCTGATGGAGAAATAGCGTCCCATTGTTGGTATTAAGGGGAGACATAGGCCCAGATTCTCAAAGGGCTTACGACGGCGCAGCACTATGTACGCCGTCGTAAGTCCTAATCTGGGCCGTCGTATCTATGCGACTGATTCTTAGAATCAGTTATGCATAGATAACCATTAGATCCGACAGGCGTAAGTCTCTTACACCGTCGGATCGTAACTGCAATTTTTTTTTCCCTGCTAGGTGGCGCTTCCGTCGATTTCCACGTCGAGGATGCAAATTAGCTAGATACGCGAATTCCCGAACGTACGCGCGGCCAACGCAGTAAAGTTACAACGTTTACGTTAGGCTTTTCCCGGCGTAAAGTTGCCCCTGGGACTATGAGGCGCAGTCAATGTATGGCCGTCGTTCCCGCGTCGAAAATTTATAAAATTACGTCGTTTGCGTAAGTCGTCCGTGATTGGTGCTGGACGTAATTTACGTCCACGTCAAAACCAATGACATCCTTGCGACGTCATTTAGAGCAATGCACGCCGGGAAATTTTAGGGACGGCGCATGCGCAGTTCGTTCGGCGCGGGGACGCGCTTCATTTAAAGGAAACACGCACCCTACCCGCCGAATTTGAATTCCGCCAGGTGATTTACGCTACGC
Organism: Rana temporaria; assembly: GCF_905171775.1. Taxonomy (NCBI): domain Eukaryota; kingdom Metazoa; phylum Chordata; class Amphibia; order Anura; family Ranidae; genus Rana; species Rana temporaria. Next base: position 145,175,181 of record NC_053498.1, on the reverse strand, counting down.
CGCCGCAACTTTAGAGGCAAGTGCTTTGTGAATAAAGCACTTGCCTGAAAAACTTGCGGCGGCGTAACGTAAATCAGATACATTACGCCCGCCCAAATTTACGCCCATCTACGAGAATCTGTCCCATTGTTGGTATCTGGGGGATAAATAGTGTCCCATTGTTGGTATCTGGGGGATAAATAGTGTCCTATTGTTGGTATCTGGGGATAAATAGTGTCCCATTGTTGGTATCTGGGGGATATATAGTGTCCCATTGTTGGTATCTGGGGGATAAATAGTGTCCCATTGTTGGTATCTGGGGATAAATAGTGTCCCATTGTTGGTATCTGGGGGATATATAGTGTCCCATTGTTGGTATCTGGGGGATAAATAGTGTCCCATTGTTGGTATCTGGGGATAAATAGTGTCCCATTGTTGGTATCTGGGGGAGACATAGTGTCCCATTGTTGGTATCTGGGGAGAAATAGTGTCCCATTGTTGGTATCAGAGGTAGGAATTGTGCCACATTGTTGGTATATGGGGAAGAAATAGTGCAACAATGTTGTTATCAGGCGGAGGAATAGTGTCCCATTGTTGGTATTGGGGAGAAAAAGTTCCCCATTGTTGGTATCAGGTAAAGGAACGCTGCGCCATCATTGGCCCAATTTTTGGTGTCTCAGGGCCACATCTGATCCCTGGGCCACAGTTTGGGGGCCCCTGCCGTATACCATGACCCGGATCACTGAGAACCTTCACAGACAGACTGTCCATGAGACCAAAAGAGGGGCTGTGGGACGCAGACAACAATAAAAACTTGAACGAGGCTTTAACCCTTCACTACCCAAACACTAGAAAATAAAGGGCCAGATTCACAGAAAAAGTACGCCGGAGTATCTGCTGATACTCCGGCATACTTTCAAATTTGCCGCGTCGTATCTTTATTTGGAATTCTCAAACAAAGATACGACGGTATTTGGCTAAGATCCGACAGGCGTACGCCTTTGGATCTTAGGATGCAATACTTTGGCGCCCGCTGGGTGGAGTTTGCGTCGTTTTCCGCGTCGGGTATGCTAATTAGCTGTTTACGGCGATCCACGAAGGTACGCGCGTTCGTCGCTTTCTCTTACGTCGTCGCTAGTCGGCTTTTCCCGTCGTAAAGTTGCGATTGCTATTTAGGTGGTGTAAAATTAGACAGCCCATGTTAAAGTCTGGCCGTCGTTCCCGCGTCGAATTTCAATTTTTTTTTTTTTGCGGAAGTTGTCCGGGAATACGAAAGTACATAACGCACGTCGCCGTTTAAAACATTACGTCGGGGTGACGTCATTTCGCGCAAAGCACGGCGGGAAATTTCAAAACGGAGCATGCGCAGTACGTTCGGCGCGGGAACGCGCCTAATTTAAATGGTACACGCCCCATTTGAATTAGGCGGGCTTGCGCAGGACGACTTTATGCTACGCCGCCGCAAGTTTACAGGCAAGTGCTTTGTGAATCAAGCACTTACGCTGAAAACTTGCGGCGGTGTAACGTAAAAGGGATACGTTACGCCGCCGTAAAAGTACATGAATCTGGCCCAAAGTCTTTTCTTGAGATACACTTTAAGGCCTAGATTCACGTAGGGCGGCGTAACTATGTGCGGGCCAAGCGTATCTTATTTACGCTACGCCGCCGCAACTTAGAGAGGCAAGTGCTGTATTCAAAAAGCACTTGCGTCCTAAGTTACGGCGGCGTAGCGTAAATGGGCCGGCGTAAGCGCGCGTATTTCAAAGTAGGCAGGTCGTGGGCGTGTTGTATTTAAATTAAGCGTGACCCCCATTTATATGCATGGCCGAACAAACGGCGCATGCGCGTGCATGCTCAGTATCACGTCGTATTTACGCCCCAAAGATACGCCGGCTCAATGCCTGTGACGTGAACGTAACCTACGCCCAGCCCCATTCACGTACGACTTCCGTAAACAACGTAAAAAGATACGCTTGTTCCCGACGTCCATACCTTTGCATGGGCTGCGCCACCTAGAGACCTGCTTTATCTTTATGTCTTACGTAAACGGCGTAACTAATTGCGACGGGCGTACGTACGTTTCGTGAATCGGCGTATCTTGCTCATTTACATATTCAACGCGGAAATCAACAGAAGCGCCACCTAGCGGCCAGCGGAAATATGCACCCCAACATACGACGGCGTAGGAGACTTGCGCCGCTCGTATCTCGGCAGAATTTATGCGTAACGGATTCTATGAATCAGGCGCATAGATACGACGGCGCCCATTCGGACTTACGATGGCGTAGCTGGAGATAAGTCTTTGAGAATCTGGGTCTAAGTTTTTTCCGACTTCTACAGAGAGAAGTCGTTTGTCTATTTGCTCACATTCATCCGTTTACAGAAATATCTCTTTAATGTCCTTAAAAGTCCAAACTAATGTGTTGTGTTCTCCATGGAAGAGACGCGACGAGCCGCCATTCATCATGAATATTTCAAGTCGCTATCAGCAGGTGGCAGGCAGTCATTACTGACCGAAAATATTTAGTACAATGTTTTCACGCCGTCTGAGAGAATACTTAAATACGTTTCCGACATCGCGCTTTTCTTTAGAGCTTTCAATAAACAATGCTAACGGACACAAATTCACCCTCGTCAACACTTTTTTATAACAAAGCCGACATTAAGACCGTTTTTATTACACACGCTGATTAGCGACAACAAGTGCGGAAGTTTGGTTAACAGGCATAGGAACCATTTGGAGGCGTCTCAATACTTTTGGTAACATAGTGTATCTATCTATATGTCTGTCTGTCTGTCTATATACACTATATTGTCAAAAGTATTGGGACACCTGCCTTTACACGCACAATATTGAGTTGGCCCCGCCCTTTGCAGCTATAACAGCTTCAACTCTTCTGGGAAGGCCGTCCACAAGGTTTAGGAGGGTGTCTATGGGAATGTTTGACCGTTCTTCCAAAAGCGCATTTGTGAGGTCAGGCACTGATGTTGGAAGAGAAGGCCTATCTCGCAGTCTCCACTCTAATTCAAAGGTGTTCTATTGGGTTGAGGTCAGGACTCTATCTATCTATCTATCTATCTATCTATCTATCTGTTTGTCTGTCTGTCTGTCTGTCTGTCTGTCTGTCTGTCTGTCTATCTATCTATCTATCTGTATGTCTCTCTATTTGTCTGTCTATCTATCTATCTATTATCTATCTGTCTGTCTGTCTGTCTATCTATCTATCTATCTGTCTGTATGTCTCTCTATTTGTCTGTCTGTCTGTCTATCTATCTATCTATCTATCTATCTATCTATCTATCTATTATCTATCTATCTGTCTATCTATTATCTATCTGTACGTCTATCTATCTGGCTGTCTGTTGATTATCTATCTATCTATCTATCTATCTATCTATCTGTATGTCTCTCTATTTGTCTGTCTATCTATCTATCTATCTATCTATCTATCTATTATCTATCTATCTGTCTATCTATATATCTATCTGTCTGTATGTCTCTCTATTTGTCTGTCTGTCTGTCTATCTATTATCTATCTGTCTGTCTGTCTGTCTATCTGTCTGTCTGTCTGTCTATCTATCTATCTGTACGTCTATCTATCTATCTATCTATCTATCTATCTATCTATCTATCTATCTATCTATCTATCTGTACGTCTCTCTATTTGTCTGTCTGTCTATCTATCTATCTATCTATCTATCTATCTATTATCTATCTATGTATCTGTCTGACTGTCTGTCTATCTATCTATCTGTCTGTACGTCTCTCTATTTGTCTGTCTCTCTGTCTGTCTGTCTGTCTCTCTATCTATCTATCTATCTATCTATCTATCTATCTATCTATCTATCTATGTCTATGTATATTTCTCTTCCAATGATCTATTTCTTTGTCTCTGTATTTTCCAGTCTTTTCATCCATCTACATTAGTGGATGATGTGGTTTCCCTCTATTGTATCTCCCCTCCCCCTCCCTGTATATCACACACAGTCACCCACCTCCCAAATCAGCTAATAACAGAGTCCGCTAGCTAACTAATGACACGCTTCCTTGTGCGCTTCCATTTTCTAATCCACCTTCCCCTCCATACCTGAAATAATATCTATATCATTATATTGATACTTTCCGTATTGATGGCCCCCGAGCCTCATTGCCCACATTCGTTCTCACATGAGAAATGAGCCTATTTCATTTCCCGCGGATCGCCTTGTTCTCCGCCGATAATGGCCCATTATTTTTATTCACAAATATATATTTTTTTGTCTTTTTTTTTCCATTCAGCGAGTTTTTGGACATATTTTCTGACCTACAGACAGGGCCATCAGGAATTATGGGGCCCTTTACACAGCTTCAGGCATGGGCATGAGCAGAAAACCGCCTGAAATTGAGAAGCACGGGGGGCTGCCGTGAATTGAATAGCGGGGGGCCCTTTACAAAAAAAATAAGAAATATAGAGAAAAATATATATAAAAAAAAGGGGGGTAGCCATCCGGGGCCTTTTAAAAATAAAAAACATAAAATAAAAATATATTAAAAAAAATAGTAAAGGGGGGGGGTTGCAATCCGGGGCCCTGGGGACCTCCGGACCTCTAAAAAAAAAAAAATGGCCCTTTAATAAAAAATTAAATAAAAATATATAATTTTTTTTTTTATAAAAAATAAATAAAAAAGGGGGGGTTGCCATCTGGGGCCCTTTGGGCCTCCGGGCCCCTGGGGACCACTGGACCCCTAAAAAATATTAAAAAATTGTCCCTTTAATAAAACATTTAATAAAAATATATTTAAAATTTTTTTTTTTTTTTTATAAAAAATAAATAAAAAAAGGGGGGTTGCCATCTGTGGGCCTCCGGGCCCCTGGGGACCTCCGGACCCCTAAAAAAATAAAAAAAATGTCCCTTTAATAAAAAATGTAATAAAAATATATTTAAAAAATTATATATTTTTTTTATAAAAAATAAATAAAAAAAGGGGGGTTGCCATCTGGGCCCCTGGGGACCTCCGGACCCCTAAAAAACAAAACATTATTTTTTTTTTTAAAGGGGGGGTTGCCATCTGGGGCCCTGTGGGCCTCCGGACACCTAAAAAAAATAAAAAAATTGGCCCTTTAATAAAAAATGTAATAAAAATATATTTAAAAAATTATATATTTTTTTTATAAAAAATAAATAAAAAAAGGGGGGGTTGCCATCTGGGCCCCTGGGGACCTCCGGACCCCTAAAAAACAAAACATTATTTTTTTTTTTAAAGGGGGGGTTGCCATCTGGGGCCCTGTGGGCCTCCGGACACCTAAAAAAAATAAAAAAATTGGCCCTTTAATAAAAAATGTAATAAAAATATATTTAAAAAATTATATATTTTTTTTATAAAAAATAAATAAAAAAAGGGGGGTTGCCATCTGGGCCCCTGGGGACCTCCAGACACCTAAAAAAACCAAAACATTATTTTATTTTTTTTAAAGGGGGGTTGCCATCTGGGGCCCTGTGGGCCTCTGGGCCCCTGGGGACCTCCGGACCCCTAAAAAAAATAAAAAAATTGGACCTTTAATAAAAAATGTAATACAAATATATTAAAAAAATTATATATATTTTTATAAAAAAAAAATAAAAAAAGGGGGGTTGCCATCTGGGGCCCTGTGGGCCTCCGGGCTCCTAAAAAAAAAAAAAAAACATAATTTTTTTTTTTTTTAAAGGGGGTTACCATCCGGGCCCTGCCTGTACCCCCCTGATGGCGGCCCTGCCTACAGATGATGCATAATATGGGCATTGAAAGCAAAAAAAAAATACATTTTTATTGTGCGTTTATCCTGAATAGAAAGAGGGATCCAGAGAATTAGGGGAGGAATTAGGGGAGGAAAAAAAGGGGATATACAGCGATGACCGAACGATGGAAGAAGTACGAATGAGAGCTGAACGTTTTCCGTACGTCAAAATAAAACAGGAATCGAGTTGTAAAAAGTCCATTTTCTACAGCCAGCCAGTAAAAAGGAGTTCATGAATATTTCATGAAACACTTATCAGGGAAGGTAGCAACACGTGTACGCATCAGACGGAGGGGAAGAGGGCCGCCGGATCCTTCACACATCGGAGAGATAATAATATTGTTCAAATGAAACGATCGTCTAATTTCAGCGAGTGCTGGATTTACATTATTGCAAAATTCACTTTAATATATATATATTTTTTTCTTATTTGATTGCTGTGCTATGTTTTCATGATTGCGTATATCTTGGCACACCACTTCTTGTGTTCATCTTAACCCAGGGGAGAGGGGAAGGGAGGGGGCTTGAATTGGCAATAGGGTTGCCACCTTTTCTTCAAGCCAACCCCAAACACTTCGGCGTTGCACAGCAATCAGAGTCCACAGAGTTTCCCCTTTACATCAGACTCCACAGAGTTCTCCTTTTACATCAGTGTCCACAGAGTTCCCCCTTCACATCAGTGTAAACAGAGTTCCCCCTTCACATCATAGTCCACAGAGTTCCCCCTTTACATCAGTGTCCACAGAGTTCCCCCTTTACATCAGTGTCCACAGAGTTCCCCCTTTACATCAGTGTCCACAGAGTTCCCCCTTTACATCAGTGTCCACAGAGTTCCCCCTTTACATCAGTGTCCACAGAGTTCCCCCTTTACATCAGTGTCCACAGAGTTCCCCCTTTACATCAATGTCCACAGAGTTCCCCCTTTACATCAGTGTCCACAGAGTTCCCCATTTACATCAGTGTCCACAGAGTTCCCCCTTTACATCAGTGTCCACAGAGTTCCCCCTTTACATCAGTGTCCACAGAGTTCCCCCTTTACATCAGTGTCCACAGAGTTCCCCCTTTACATCAGTGTCCACAGAGTTCCCCCTTTACATCAGTGTCTACAGAGTTTCCCCTTTACATCAGTGTCCACAGAGTTCCCACTTTACATCAGACCCCACAGAGTTCCCACTTTACATCAGACACCACAGAGTTCCCACTTTACATCAGTGTCCACAGAGTTCCCCTTTTACATCAGTGTCCACAGAGTTCCCCTTTTACATCAGTGTCCACAGAGTTCCCACTTTACATCAGTGTCCACAGAGTTCCCCCTTTACATCAGTGTCCACAGAGTTCCCCCTTTACATCAGACCCAACAGAGTTCCCCTTTTACATCAAAGTCCACAGAGTTCCTCCTTTACATCAAAGTCCACAGAGTTACCCCTTTACGAAAGCCAATACGCAGCCGCTCTCCGCCAAGGCCCACCCACCGAGAGAGCGCATTTTTTGAGGTTAACTCACTGCACAATGTACCTCTGGAAGAATGGTCAAACATTCCCATAGACTCCCTCCTAAACCTTGTGGACGGCCTTCCCAGAAGAGGTGAAGCTGTTATAGCTGCAAAGGGCGGGGCCAACTCAATATTGAACCCTCCGGACTAAGACTGGGATGCCATTAAAGTTCATGTGCGTGTAAAGGCCGGCGTCCCAATACTTTTGGTATTATAGTGTATGTAAAACCTGTATTTACATAACAAAACACATAACCATTTTCATACGCAATTGGCATGGACAGGATGTAAGGATCACCGCCCCCTGAGCAGGCATTTTGAAAGACAAAGAAAAGATGGCGGCTGCCTCACCAGCTCTTCAGGTTTCCTTTAAGTTGTCTTTAAAAATTTTTGCCTTATGAAAAAAAAAGATTCTATTTCATTGCACAGAGCAAAACTAGCGGATGCATAAATATGGGTAAGGCAGGTTCATTTCGCCGCGTTTCGCATGGCTGACCACCTGAATAAACGTATGTAAATTGATTAGCAAGCTGGCTTACATTTGACACAGCCAAAAGGAATATATTCTTTACATTTGCAAGAACTAAAAAGAGTATTATGGTAACGAGCGGGCAGATTAGTTAAATACAAGTCTGAGCGGGCGGCTGCAATGTTCAAGGCGATGAGTAATCTTAAAGAATACATTTTAATGTCTGTTCGACCCGCCTAGAACCAGAAGATGAATTTCATATCATGAGTTTTGAGCCATCCATATCGTTTTACCCCAACGAGATGAATCAAAGTCTATAAAATTGTATGAATCTTAAGGCCATTGACACTTTTTTGGGGCAAATCTGATGGTTGAACCGATCACGGCAAAATAATCAGATCTGTAATTGAAATGCGCCAGGTGCCACGCCTTCGTCCAACAGGCTTTGGAAGATTACTTGCCCCCGACATGGGAAATTCAAATTATGGGAAGAGGTCCCTTTTTGGGGTAAACCACTTTTTTGAAACAATCAGCTGATCCAGAGATAACGATCTTGAGTTCTTTTTGAAACAATCAGCTGATCCAGAGATACCGATTGTAACGGTCACCACCGTTTACGATTTCCATTCCATCAACCACGACAGCTTATCCGACAGTCCGACAAGCCAGCAGACACGATCCATAAGAATTCCCTCAGAAAGACGAGACATACGCTCTTTGTTCTGAGTCAAATGAATGAATCAATGCTTTATTGGTTAGCTCTCTTATATACAGTACAGGCATGTTAGGCCCCGTACACACGAGGGGATCTCTGCTGGAAACGGTCCGCCGGACCGTTTCCAGCAGAGATTCCTCCTCCGGATTTGGATCCGATGGCTTGTACTCACCATCGGATCAAAATCCGCGCGGAATTCATCCGCGGTGACGTGTCGCGCCGTCACCGCAATGATGACGCGGCGACGTGCGTGACGCTGGAATGTAAGTACTTCCACGCATGCGTCAAATGATTACGACGCATGCGAGGGAGGGGAGCGGACGGATTGATCCGGTGAGTCTGTACAGACCACCGGATCAATCCGCTGGACCCGATTCAAGCGGATACATTTCTTAGCATGCTAAGAAATTTATATCCGCTTGAAATGGATCGGGCCGAGGAATCTCCGCGGATAAATATCCGCTAGGCCGTACAGACGACCGGATTTATCCGCTCGAACTGATCCGCGGATCAATTCCAGCGGATAGATCTGGTGGTGTGTATGAGGCCTTACAGTAATCAAAGGAACAAAGACACACTCCACCCACACATCACACAATGGGGCTTCAATCACATTCCACAGACTTTTCGGCACCGGTCTGACATAATTAACATGACCTAATTACTACACCTGAGAAGTCAGACGTTATGACTCTCACCTGCTATTCCCATCACATAGTATCATCAATAGACTTTTCACCCAAGCAGTGTCATTAGCATCACACAATGGAATGTCTTAGGAGCAGACCTAATTAGCACAACAGAATGCAACCACAGCTTTCATCACTACAGTAGCAGACTTAGTTAGCATCTCAACAGCCTAGGTTAAACATTGAAGTAGACATTCTTATTGACCGGTTGGGGGTCAGCATTAACCAAACTGTAATATTCCAAAATATCCTGCAAAACATGAATTATCATTTATCAGTCACCCTATGCCCAAAAGGGGCACAGGGTGACCCTAGACCCAAGAGTCATTAGTGACGCTGGCACAGGAGTACCCCACATCCTTCAAAGGTCTCTGGGTGTCACGGGGCCATTCCGTTACATCGATCTTGAGTTCTTTTTGAAACATTCAGCTGATCCAGAGATAACGATCTTGAGTTATTTTTGAAACATTCAGCTGATCCAGAGATACCGATCTTGAGTTCTTTTTGAAACATTCAGCTGATCCAGAGATACCGATCTTGAGTTCTTTTAGAAACATTCAGCTGATCCAGAGATACCGATCTTAAGTTAATGATGTTGCCCATCTCAATGGTGGATCAACTGGTATTCTTGGGAGGTGAGAAGGATTGGGCTATGGTATGGTACCCTTCCTACATCCCAAGAATACCAATTGTTCCATCTTTGTGATGGGCAACATATTTAACTAATAGGAAGTCAAAAAGGCCATGGAGCCAAGCTAACTGTCTACATAGAATGTCCAAGAATTCCATTGGTTTTACTGAAGGTGCTTATTGTTATTCTTTATATAATATGCTTGATTTGAGTTTGCCCAGGCTTGTGACAGGTTTGCTTTATACACTATATTACCAAAAATATTGGGACACCAGCTTGGTGGGAACAGTTTGGGGACGGCCCCTTCTGTAACATGACTACGCACCAGTGCACAAAGCAAGGTCCATAAAGACACGGATGGGCGAGTTTTGGGTGAAGGAACTTGCTTTGCCTGTACAAAGTTGGGAGCATGAAATTGTCCAGAATGTCTTGGTATGCTGATACCTTAAGAGTTCCCTTCACTGGAACTGAGGACTTAAGAGTTCCCTTTACAGGAACTGAGGCCTTAAGAGTTCCCTTCACTGGAACTAAGGGGACAAGTCCAACCCCTGAAAAGCAACCCCACATCATAATCCCCCCTCCAACAAATGATTTGGACCAGTGCACAAAGCAAGGTCCATAAAGACATGGAAGAGCGAGTTTGGGGTGGAGGAACTTGACTGGCCTCCACCGGATCACCTTTGGGATGAATGAGAGCGGAGACTGCAAGCCAAGTCTTCTCCTCCAACATCAGTGCCTGACCTCACAAATGCTCTTCCGGAAGAATGGTCAAACATTCCCATAGACACCCTCTTAAACCTTGTGGACGGCCTTCCCAGAAGAGTTGAAGCCGTTATACCGGCAAAGGGCGGGGCCAACTCAATATTGAACCCTACGGACTAAGACTGGGATGCCATTAAAGTTCATGTGTGAGTAAAGGCAGGCGTCCCAATACTTTTGGTAATATAGTGTATGTAGATGTATAGCTTAGGAGGTGTTTTTGTACTTTACTGTTTTTACCTTTATGGAATAATTTAATCATTTCTGTGTGAATTCTCAGGGGCACATACAAAGTCCATGGTCTCTCTGCCTTTTCTGCCATTTAAAAAGGGGGGTGTGTGTGGGGGGGGGGGGGGTTTTCATCATATGGCCCTGTATACCCCCTTAATTTTTTTAATATGACGGAAAGTATTTTTTTAGACTGGACACAGTGGGGCATTTTGGGTCTGAGTGGCGCGCAGTTATTATTTTGCTGAGATATCCTTGTTTTATGGCATGTTCTCTCCCTACGAGACACGTCAGTAAACGCCAGTAAACTGTTTGCAAGAAATGTCCACCTGACAATTACCGCCGTGATTTCTTAAACTGGCCTCCCCAGAAATAAATGACAAGTGCTCGGCTCCATTAAGGTGTTGGACACGAACGGAGTCTCGGAGCGAAGCGCACGCTATAATCTGACACAATAAACACTAACCAAAATGGAGGTTGTTCTAAAATAAGAATCCTGTCTTATACCCATTAACAGAAATAGGATGTATTGTTTTTTTCCTATATTATACTCTACTACCATACTCCGGTATACTTGAAGAGCGCGGAGAGACCGCCGTCGTGTGCATTTAACCACTTCAGCCACGGAAGGCTCCCAAACAAAATTGGCATTCTTTTTTTCCTACAAATAGAGCTTTCTTTTGGTGGTATTTGATCACCTCTGCGGTTTTAATTTTTTGCGCTATAAACTAGAAAATTTGGGAATTAAAAAGATATATTGTTTACTGTTTGCTATAATAAATAGCACCCAAAATATATATAAAAAAACAAAAAAGCTTGTAGGAGGAGTTGTCTGACTGTCCGATGAGACTTCGGGACCCCTGACCCTCTGTCTGGACAATGCCGATTGGCCCTGTGAAGATCACACGCACTCTACCAAGGAAAAAAAATATTCTCTCTATCAATACACACCAAACTGAGCATGTGCAGCCTGACTCCATAGACTAATGCCGCGTACACACGATCAGTCCATCCGATGAGAACGGACCGATGGACCATTTTCATCGGTTAACCGATGAAGCTGACTGATTGCGTCGACTTGATTCTGAGCATGCGTGGATTTTTAACCGATGGTTGTGCCTACTAACGATCGTTTTTTTCCCATCGCTTAGGAATCAATCATAAACCGTTGCGCAAATATTGTGTGGCATAAAAAAAGCAAACTACTGCTATTTTATTCTCCAGGGCCTCTGCTTTTATAAAATACTAAATGTTTTTTGGGGGGGGGGGTTCTTTGGGTCTAAAATGCATAAATGGCTCTGGCAGCGAAAAGGTTAAAGGGCTGAAATTGAGCAAATAAGAGAAATCAATTATTGGAGTTCACACGGACACTCAATGTGCCAACGTCTTTATGTGGCAAAACCTAAGCAGGCATTTTTCTTTTTTTTCATCACCTTGAATTGCGTCGTGCCATAATTTACCGGGAACGTCCTCTGCATGCGGATGGGATGGAACGCTGAAGTTTATTTGTATTCTCTTCAACCGGTCCCATCACCAGAACACCAGAATAATCCCTCTTGATGTCTTCAGTCTTTCAGTACTTTCTCCACCAGGGTCCATTAAAACACAGCTGGAACACAAAGCATTTCCTCTTCTGAAAAGGACTCTGGATTAAAATCACTTCTTGTCATATATCCTATTAAACAGATTATATATTTAATAATCTTCTACTTGAGCTACTGCCAAAAATAAAATAAAAAATCCAAATCACGGATGTCTATGAATTAATTTGCCCCTGAAAACTTCAGCGGTCTGGAAAAATTACAGGCAAACTCCGGGGTCGGCAGAAATTGTCTAAAGAGCGTTTCTAAACTTAGTTTCTGTCACAGCCCCTTTTAAAAGTATGCAAAACTTCCAGCCCCCCCAGTCTAAAATGTAAATGTTACTTATCATGCTGAACCTGAGCCTTGGATGAACTCAATCGCCTTGATGTACTAACTTAACATTAGAAGCCCCCCTTCGCATTAGATGTCCCTCTCACATAACATCAGAGGACCTCCCATGACTTTAGAGGTCCTCCCATAACATCAGAGGTCCTTCCAAGACATCAGAGGTCTTTGTGTGACATTAGAGGTCTTCCATGACATGAGAGGTCCTTGCATAACATCAGAGGTCTCCCGTGACATCAGAGGTCCTCGCATAACATCAGAGGTCTCCCATGACATCAGTGGTCCTCGCATGACATCAGAGGTCTCCCATGACATCAGAGGTCCTTGCATGGCATCAGAGGTCCTCCCATGACATCAGAGGTCTCCCATGACATCAGAGGTCTCCCAAGACATCAGAGGTCCTCGCATGACATCAGGGGTCTCCCATGACATCAGAGGTCCCCCATGATATCAGAGATTCTACCATGACATCAGAGGTCCTACCATGACATCAGAAGTCCTCCATGACATCAGAGGTTCTACCATGACATCAGAGGTCCCCCATGACATTAGAGGTCCTCATCACAACAAAGGACCCCCCATTACATCAGAGTCCCCTATCACAACAGAGGACACCATCACATAGGAAGACCCCCATAGCATCAGAGGTCCTTTCATGACATCTGAGGTCTCACATGACATCAGAGGTCCTTGCTTGACATCAAAGTTCCCCCACGACATCAGAGGTCCTACCATAACATCAGAGGTCCCCCATGACATCTGAGTCCCCATCATAACAGAGGACCCGACCAGAACATTCAAGGTCCCCATCACATAGAAGGACCCCCATCACATTAGAGGTCCCCTCATCTCAAAAGAGTCCCTCCTTTACATCAGAGGTCTCTCATCACATCTGAGGTCCCCATCACATCAGAGCTCCCCTTTCACATCAGAGTCCCCTATCACATCAGAGCCTCCCTTCAAGTCAAAGTCTTACTGTCACATCGGAGGTCCCTCTATTACATCAGAGTCCACCATTTCAGAGCTCCCCTATTTCATCAGAGGTTACCACATCATATCAGAGTCTCCTTATCACAGTAGAGTCCCCCCTCCACATCAGAGACCCCCATCAACCCAAAAGCTCCCCCTTCTTCTCAACAGAGTCCACCCCATCACAAATCAAAAAGACCCTCTTCCTCATAATGCTGGTTTGCTATGTCCTATGTTTTCCGCACTCCAGGGGAACCAAATGTCAACCTGGTTAAGAAACGCTGATCTAAATCCATTCCTTGTGTGTATTCTTCTTAAATCTCGGTGATCTTTGTGTATTTCTTCCAGATCTGAGCAGTAATCCAGTGTGAGACTTCCTGTAATAAAGACCGCCCACTGCTGCCCTCTCTCCTTGTGCAGGGGGACTGGTCTTGTCTCCACCTCCCTCTGACATGGTCATGTGATACATTAGCATGGTTCCTTGGGGGTGGGCTTCATTATGTCATCCATCTGAAGTAAACCAAAATGAATTGTTTTGCGGTGAGCGTGAACAGGTGGCGTCTAATTCGCTGTAATATCAGACAAACCTGTAGAAGACCAACCATTTGGCGCTGCTGCAAGGGCTGCTGGGAGTGAATGGAGGTATTGCATGCTTCAGTTCCAGCAGCATAATTGCCGCCATTCGCAGGTTACCCAACGTGAAAAGGGGAAACCCAAAAAAATGTGTTTGTCTCGTCTTGTTTAACAATATAACAAACTGAAGAGCGACCCCTGGACTGGTTCCACGACGGCGAGGTTATTCCCCAGTAGCGCAGAAAGCGGCGAGGCATTTGGACAATGTGTCGCTGTAAACAAATTCACAGCGTTTGGCGTTTCCCGACCTCAGAATAACAATCAATATAAGCAAAACACATAAAGCGAAAACGGCCTCCCTAACGATTCTCCAAATGTTAACGGTTAAAAATAAGCCCAACTGAAAAATAAATAGGAGGAAAAAATCCAGCTCGCGAGAAAAGGACTAAACGCCGGCCGTAAAAAGACCGTCTGTTACTTTCCCGAGAACCGAAGCCACTCATTACGCCGTTATTATGAGCCCATCATACTTTGTATTAAAAAAAAAAAAAAAAAGCATGTTTCCAACCTCAAAAAAAAAATGAAGATTTTAAATTGATACATTGATTATATATTGATTATATCCATTGATACATTTATTAATTACATCCATTGATTATGCACATTGATACATTGATACAATAATTATGTCCACTGATAATGTACATTGATACATTGACTGTATCCTCTGATGCATTAATTATGTCTATTGATACATTTGTTTTGTCCATTGATTCTGTACATTGATTATATCCATTGATACATTATTATGTCCATATATACACAAAATTTGTGCTAAGATGGGGGTATTTCAGCAGGAGGGGTGGATTTTTTACTGGGAGGAGAGGAAATGTATGCTTAGGGGGCAAGCATGCATATTAGTTTTCAAAATATTTTTTTGGGGGCGGCGAATAAGGACCCCCCTTGTACTGCGCAGGCGCAACGGCGCGTTGTGTCTCTGAAAATAGCCGAACATGTAGAGCTGAGAGTCAGCTCTACACGGCGCATGCGCAATGACTATCACATATGCCACACGCTCCCGATGCTAGTGCTACTCTGCAAGGGGCGGGGGTGATTTTATCAATAAAGTACACGTCTTAGCGGGGCATGTTGGCCATCTGAGTTAAATGTGCAAATTCCTCCCATTGCAAAATCCGCCCGTCTATTTTCCGAGACTCGACGCCTGCAGCAGTACAAGGGGGCTCGGTTGAGGTTCGTACTGCACAAGCGCCACGCCTGTGCAGTACAGGGGGGTCCTAATCCACCAGGGGAACATTTTCGGCAGAACACCGGCACCCCAAAGCTCAAACACTCCCTGCCGGTCGCTCACTGTCTTCATTCAGAAAGGGAAGGGGCCAGTAAATAACATACTTACCGGCAGGGCAGCCATCACAAATTTTGGGGCCCCTTACACAGCTTTAGGCAGGGCCCCCCTGGAGCAGAGAACCGGGGGGGGGGGGGGTGCTGACAATAAAAACAAGTGTAATCTCTTCTCTCCTGGCCTGGCACAAGATAATAAGCGGGGGGGGCCTGGGGGACCTTACAGGTGTAATGCAAAAAAAAAAATGGGAGGGGGCCAGCCGGGCCTGTAAGGGGCCCTGGGGACAATCAGGCCCCTTACAGGTGTAATGCAAAAAAAATACGGAAGCCAGCTGGGCCTGTAAGGGTCCCTGGGGACCATCAGGCCCCTTACAGGTGTAATGCAAAAAAAAACCAGGAGGGGGGCCAGCTGGGCCCCTGGGGACCATCGGACCCTTATAGGTGTAATGCCTGTACCCCCCTGATGGTGGCCCTGTTTACCGGCCCCTTACAGGTGTAATGCAAAAAAAGAAATTTTAAAAAATGGGAGGGGGGCCGGCCGGGCCTGTAATGGGCCCTGGGGGGACCATTGGGCCCCTTAAAGGTGTAATGTAAAAAAATAAATACATAAAAAAAAACGGGAGGGGGGCCAGCTGGGCCTTTAGGGGCCATGGGGACCATCAGGCCCCTTAAAGGTGTAATGCAAAAAATAAATGGGAGGGGGGCCGGCCGGGCCTGTAATGGGCCCTGGGGACCATTGGGCCCCTTAAAGGTGTAATGCAAAAAATAAATACATAAAAAAAAAAGGGAGGGGGGCCAGCCGGGCCTTTAAGGGGCAATGGGGACCATCAGGCCCCTTACAGGTGTAATGCAAAAAAAAACGGGAGGGGGGCCAGCCGGGCCCCTGGGGACCATCGAGCCCCTTACTGGTGTAATGCCTGTACCCCCCCTGATGGCGGCCCAGTTTACCGGCCCCTTTCATCCTAAAACATCCTCGCAGCAACAGCCGGCGGGAGAGGAGGGAAGCGGGAAGTGGTGCGGGGAGTAGAGGGAGGAGCTAGGGCAGTACTGAGAATCTATGCTGCACAGGGTGATTAGGGTGTGCCTGGGCACACCTGGCACACCCTGTGCGCACGCCTATGATTACTGCACAGATCTGGAAGAAATACACAAAGCAACGCCGAGATATAAAAAGAACACACAATGAATTGATTTAGACAATATTTCCTGATCCCGGAGATCGGCTTTTAAAAAAAAAAACAACAAAAGTATGAACAGGAGCCAAAGCCTTTTAAGTCGTAATAATTCCATTTTCTTCCTCTGAATTAAATCCGAAGGACGATAAAACCAGGAGAGGAACCCTCTTGTATTCAAACTGTACTTTCATATTTGATCGATAGCAATTAAACATTACGGCCAAACCTATCTCAGTTATTGCCGCATTTACCAAGACAGTAAAGAGCTGATTAAAAGCTCGAATTATTTTTAGAGGAAAAAAAAAAGCAGCGAACGCGCGGCAGAAAAATCCCAACGATTAATGTTTTTGAAAAACAACAGAATCCTCGCCTTCATTCCCCCCCCCCCATCACTTGTTTAGAATCCCCCCCCGGCGCAGGCGGCGCGCGGACGGGGCCCTTTGAAGCCGCTCCACTTAGCGCTCACTTGCTGCGGTCTGAAGTCATTAGCAACCATCTAAATTGGTTTTAATTGATCCAAACTTCATTACCGCCCAGGATCCTCGTCTCTGACGGTGCCGCGCGTCCTAAAAAAGGCGGAAATAACAAACGAATCTCCCTCGGATCGCGTTGTCGTCTTAGAGCTTGTCCTTTGTGCTGAAGAGCCTCACGGGGGCAAACAAAGTCATTAAGGGAGAACTCCGGCCCACACAAAGAAAAAACCTCTCCGAGCAACGTTCCGCTAATTGTCCTCGCCATTCTGACGTTTTTTTTCTTCTTTTGTGGGAAAAACGTTGCGCCTGTAAAAATGGAATTCCAGACTAAGATTACAGGGTGACAACACCGCTGCACAACGTCACTGCAAAAGAACTGGGTTGTCACTAGACGTGTGCGGTTTGTTTCATTCCAAATTAAAATTTATTTATTTATTTTTCACAAAATTTGGATGCATCCGAATTTCCGAATTAGAATAGTGCCAAATTTAAACGAATCCGAAATAACGAAAAAAATTAATTTGTACAAAATGCGAATTCGAAAAGTTTTCACATTCGAAAAGTTTTAAAATTCGAAAGGTTTTTAAATTCGAAAAGTTTTCCAATTTCCAAAGAGAATAAAATAGAATAGAAAATAAAGTAATAGAAAAAAAAAAATCATCTCTATCTCATTGGAAAACTTTTGGAACTCGAATCGTTTTTGAATTCAAATAGTTTTCCAATTTCCAAAGAGAATAAAATAATTTAAAATAAAGGAATAGAATAGAAAATATATATATATATATATATATATATATATATATATATATATATATATATATATATATATATATAATTTTTTTTGTCTATTCTATTCCTTTATTTTCTATTCTATTCAAATTCGAAAACTTTTTGAATCTACCTGAATTCGAAATCGTTTCGAATTCAAATCGTTTTCAAATTTCGAATAGAAAATAAAGAAATAGAATAGACAAAAAATATATATACAGTATATACTTTTCTATTCTATTCCCCTATTTTAAATTATGTTATTCTCTTTGGAAATTGGAAAACTATTTGTATTCAAAAACGATTCGAGTTCCAAAAGTTTTCAAATTTGAATTCAAAACGTTTTCGAATTCAAATAGTTTTCTAATTTCCAAAGAGAATAAAATAGAACAGAAAATAAAGGAATAGAAAACAATCTATAATATTCCTTTATTTTCTACTCAATTTAATTTTTGAATGACAGAACGTTCCACAGGATCGAACGACAGAACGTTCCACAGAATCGATCGACGGAACGTTCCACGGAATCGAACGACAGAACGTTCCACAGGATCAAACGACAGAACATTCCACGGAATACTCATTTACAGCCTCCTAAGGACATTGCAGTCCTCAGATTGGGTGACGGTGTCCCTGTTCATTCCGCACACCTCATCCTGTCACCGGCAGCCCGCTGTCATGTCCTTAAGCAGTTAAGCGGCTCAGCGCAATCACAATGTAATATCGGCAAAAAGGAAAAACGATCGTGTGTCACCTTTCTGGACAAATGCGACCTTGACAGGTCACTCGACAGCCCTGCCGCCGCCGCCCGGCTCTGTCTCCGGTAATATGACAGCTTGCCGGTCAGTTGTGGAAGGAGATCCGCGCTGCTGTCACTTCGGTAATTAGGTAACAGAGGGGCGGGATGGAATTTCACCGACAAATTGTTCCGAGACTAACTGGCAGATCGAGGCACGGTGGGCGAGAGAACCGGCGACTGTCACTCATCCCGACACCGGGGGGCCAGGGGGCTTCTTTATAATGGGACCTTCCCCCCCCCCCCACACTACTCTGTATGCTGTGCTTCAGGGATAATACATTGGATGTCTTTATCATTGAATTTTATATATATACTTTATATAATTTTATCATTCTATATGTAAGAAAGGGCGGCATTACCCCCAACCAAGAAATATTCTACAGGATTTATTCATATATATTGTTTGATTGCTGCTATTTAAACTGGATAGTTACCTAATTTTCACTGTGCTTTGTATGAAATGCAATCTTACCATACATTACTTTACCTCACCTTAGTTTACCTTACCTTACCTTACCTCACCTTATCTTACCTTACCTTACCTCACCTTACCTTACCTTAGTTTACTTTACCTTACCTTTCCTCACCTTACCTTACCTTAGTTTACTTTACCTTACCTTTCCTCACCTTACCTTTCCTCACCTTACCTTACCTCACCTTACCTTACCTCACTTTACCTCCCCT